>NW_025754880.1:0-8489 GCF_021184085.1 Oncorhynchus gorbuscha
TTATCTCATGTATCTTATCCTACTAGCACCCTCTGGTGGCTTATCTCATGTATCTTATCCTAGTAGCACCCTCTGGTGGCTTATCTCATGTATCTTATCCTAGTAGCACCCTCTGGTGGCTTATCTCATGTATCTTATCCTACTAGCACCCTCTGGTGGCTTATCTCATGTATCTTATCCTAGTAGCCTCATGTATCTTATCCTAGTAGCACCCTCTGGTGGCTTATAGCCTCATGTATCTTATCCTAGTAGCACCCTCTGGTGGCTTATAGCCTCATGTATCTTATCCTACTAGCACCCTCTGGTGGCTTATAGCCTCATGTATCTTATCCTACTAGCACCCTCTGGTGGCTTATAGCCTCATGTATCTTATCCTACTAGCACCCTCTGGTGGCTTATCTCATGTATCTTATCCTAGTAGCACCCTCTGGTGGCTTATAGCCTCATGTATCTTATCCTAGTAGCACCCTCTGGTGGCTTATAGCCTCATGTATCTTATCCTAGTAGCACCCTCTGGTGGCTTATAGCCTCATGTATTCATCCTAGTAGCACCCTCTGGTGGCTTATAGCCTCATGTATCTTATCCTACTAGCACCCTCTGGTGGCTTATCTCATGTATCTATCCTAGTAGCACCCTCTGGTGGCTTATTCATGTATCTTATCCTAGTAGCACTCTGGTGGCTTATCTCATGTATCTTATCCTACTAGCACCTCTGGTGGCTTATCTTGTATCTTGTATCCTAGTAGCCTCATGTATCTTATCCTAGTAGCACCCTCTGGTGGCTTATAGCCTCATGTATCTTATCCTAGTAGCACTCTCTGGTGGCTTATAGCCTCATGTATCTTATCCTACTAGCACCTCTGTGGCTTATAGCCTCATGTATCTTATCCTACTAGCACCCTCTGTGGCTTATAGCCTCATGTATCTTATCCTACTAGCACCTCTGGTGGCTTATCTCATGTATCTTATCCTAGTAGCACCCTCTGCGGCTTATAGCCTCATGTATCTTATCTCTAGTAGCACCTCTGGTGGCTTATAGTCTCATGTATCTTATCCTACTAGCACCCTCTCTGGTGGCTTATCTCATGTATCTTATCCTAGTAGCACCCTCTGGTGGCTTATAGCCTCATGTATCTTATCCTACTAGCACCTCTGGTGGCTTATCTCATGTATCTTATCCTACTAGCCCTCTGGTGGCTTATCTCATGTATCTTATCCTACTAGCACCCTCTGGTATTTATCTCATGTATCTTATCCTAGTAGCACCTCTGGTGGCTTATAGTCTCATGTATCTATCCTACTAGCACCCTGGTGGCTTATAGTCTCATGTGTGTATCTTATCCTACTAGCACCCTCTGGTGGCTTATCTCATGTATCTTATCCTAGTAGCACTTCTGGTGGCTTATAGCCTCATGTATCTTATCCTAGTAGCACCTCTGGTGGCTTATAGTCTCATGTATCTTATCCTACTAGCACCCTCTGGTGGCTTATCTCATGTATCTTATCCTACTAGCACCTCTCTGGTGGCTTATCTCATGTATCTTATCCTAGTAGCACCTCTGTTGGCTTATCTCATGTATCTTATCCTACTAGCACCCTCTGGTGGCTTATCTCATGTATCTTATCCTAGTAGCCTCATGTATCTTATCCTAGTAGCACCCTCTGGTGGCTTATAGCCTCATGTATCTTATCCTAGTAGCACTTCTGGTGGCTTATAGCCTCATGTATCTTATCCTAGTAGCACCTCTGGTGGCTTATAGCCTCATGTATCTTATCCTACTAGCAATCTCTCTGGTGGCTTATCTCATGTATCTTATCCTACTAGCACCTCTGGTGGCTTATCTCATGTATCTTATCCTAGTAGCACCCTGGTGGCTTATAGCCTCATGTATCTTATCCTACTAGCACCCTGGTGGCTTATCTCATGTATCTTATCCTACTAGCACCCTGCGGCTTATCTCATGTATCTTATCCTAGTAGCCTCATGTATCTTATCCTAGTAGCACCCTCTGGTGGCTTATAGCCTCATGTATCTTATCCTAGTAGCACCCTCTGTGGCTTATAGCCTCATGTATCTTATCCTAGTAGCACCCTCTGGTGGCTTATAGCCTCATGTATCTTATCCTAGTAGCACCCTCTGGTGGCTTATAGCCTCATGTATCTTATCCTAGTAGCACCCTCTGGTGGCTTATAGCCTCATGTATCTTATCCTAGTAGCACCCTCTGGTGGCTCATAGCCTCATGTATCTTATCCTAGTAGCACCCTCTGGTGGCTTATAGCCTCATGTATCTTATCCTAGTAGCCTCATGTATCTTATCCTAGTAGCACCCTCTGGTGGCTTATAGCCTCATGTATCTTATCCTAGTAGCACCCTCTGGTGGCTTATAGCCTCATGTATCTTATCCTAGTAGCACCCTCTGGTGGCTTATAGCCTCATGTATCTTATCCTAGTAGCACCCTCTGGTGGCTTATAGCCTCATGTATCTTATCCTAGTAGCACCCTCTGGTGGCTTATAGCCTCATGTATCTTATCCTAGTAGCACCCTCTGGTGGCTTATAGCCTCATGTATCTTATCCTACTAGCACCCTCTGGTGGCTTATCTCATGTATCTTATCCTACTAGCACCCTCTGGTGGCTTATCTCATGTATCTTATCCTAGTAGCCTCATGTATCTTATCCTAGTAGCACCCTCTGGTGGCTTATAGCCTCATGTATCTTATCCTAGTAGCACCCTCTGGGTGGTAGCCTCATGTATCTTATCCTAGTAGCACCCTCTGGTGGCTTATAGCCTCATGTATCTTATCCTAGTAGCACCTCTGGTGGCTTATAGCCTCATGTATCTTATCCTAGTAGCACCCTCTGGTGGCTTATAGCCTCATGTATCTTATCCTAGTAGCACCCTCTGGTGGCTCATAGCCTCATGTATCTTATCCTAGTAGCACCCTCTGGTGGCTTATAGCCTCATGTATCTTATCCTAGTAGCCTCATGTATCTTATCCTAGTAGCACCCTCTGGTGGCTTATAGCCTCATGTATCTTATCCTAGTAGCACCCTCTGGTGGCTTATAGCCTCATGTATCTTATCCTAGTAGCACCCTCTGGTGGCTTATAGCCTCATGTATCTTATCCTAGTAGCACCCTCTGGTGGCTTATAGCCTCATGTATCTTATCCTAGTAGCACCTCTGGTGGCTTATGGCCTCATGTATCTTATCCTAGTAGCACCCTCTGGTGGCTCATAGCCTCATGTATCTTATCCTAGTAGCACCTCTGGTGGCTTATAGCCTCATGTATCTTATCCTAGTAGCACCCTCTGGTGGCTTATAGCCTCATGTATCTTATCCTAGTAGCACCTCTGGTGGCTTATAGCCTCATGTATCTTATCCTAGTAGCACCTCTGGTGGCTTATAGCCTCATGTATCTTATCCTAGTAGCACCCTCTGGTGGCTTATAGCCTCATGTATCTTATCCTAGTAGCACCCTCTGGTGGCTTATAGCCTCATGTATCTTATCCTAGTAGCACCCTCTGGTGGCTTATAGCCTCATGTATCTTATCCTAGTAGCACCTCTGGTGGCTTATAGCCTCATGTATCTTATCCTAATAGCACCCTCTGTGGCTTATAGCCTCATGTATCTTATCCTAGTAGCACCCTCTGGTGGCTTATAGCCTCATGTATCTTATCCTACTAGCACCTCTGGTGGCTTATAGCCTCATGTATCTTATCCTAGTAGCACTCTGGTGGCTTATAGCCTCATGTATCTTATCCTAGTAGCACCCTCTGGTGGCTTATAGCCTCATGTATCTTATCCTAGTAGCACCTCTGGTGGCTCATAGCCTCATGTATCTTATCCTAGTAGCACCTCTGGTGGCTCATAGCCTCATGTATCTTATCCTAGTAGCACCTCTGGTGGCTTATAGCCTCATGTATCTTATCCTAGTAGCACCCTCTGGTGGCTTATAGCCTCATGTATCTTATCCTACTAGCACCCTCTGGTGGCTTATAGCCTCATGTATCTTATCCTAGTAGCACCTCTGGTGGCTTATAGCCTCATGTATCTTATCCTAGTAGCACCCTCTGGTGGCTTATAGCCTCATGTATCTTATCCTACTAGCACCCTCTGGTGGCTTATAGCCTCATGTATCTTATCCTACTAGCACCCTCTGGTGGCTTATAGCCTCATGTATCTTATCCTAGTAGCACCCTCTGGTGGCTTATAGTCTCATGTATCTTATCCTAGTAACACCCTCTGGTGGCTTATAGCCTCATGTATCTTATCCTAGTAGCACCCTCTGGTGGCTCATAGCCTCATGTATCTTATCCTAGTAGCACCCTCTGGTGGCTCATAGCCTCATGTATCTTATCCTAGTAGCACCCTCTGGTGGCTCATAGCCTCATGTATCTTATCCTAGTAGCACCCTCTGGTGGCTTATAGCCTCATGTATCTTATCCTAGTAGCACCCTCTGGTGGCTTATTGAGCCACCAGAGGGATATTTCCGGTTCCGGTTGGAGCGAGTGGTCGCATCTGCACGTCGCTCCAACGGGTAGTATAACTTTTTCATTATATCTCGGTTTGATTTGTCTTATCTTAGCAATTTCTTCTCAGCTAGCTACATAGCCGTCTTTGTATCAAAGATAATTGCGTAATTATAAATTTCGCCGTCCTAACGTAGTCTTCACTAGCCAGCTAGCTAACGTCCACTGATTAGCTGCACTGAGAAACTTTTACACTCAACTGAACGACTTGATTAGTTTAGTGTTAGCTACCTACATAGCTGTCTTTGCTGTCTTCGTATCATCGTATCCAAGATAATTGTGTTGTTTAGGTTTAGAGTGTGTAGTCTTAGAGTGATTATCTTAATTTACCGAGGTTAGCTAGCCAGCTATTTGTCGTCCTTAACGTAGGTGACTCTGCTAGCTAGCCAACAGCTAGCCAACGCTAGCCAACGTCTTCTGTATAGAACTCAACTACCCGGTCGCATTCACAGGTTGTATCACATTTTCACTTCATTTCATTACAGTACAACGGTTTGATTTGTTTGATCGTAGCTAGCTACTTAGCTAGCTACATAGCCGTCTTTGTATCAAAGATAATTGTGTAGTCTAGAGCGATTTTCTAGGTTCGCTAGCCATCTATTGTCGTTCTTTTAACGCAACGTAACGTAAACAACACTGCTAGCTAGCCTGCTAGCCCCCGAATAGCAACACTGCAGAAACTATTACACTCAACGGAATGACTTGATTAGTGTAGTGTCAACAACGCACCCACTGCCAGCTGGCCTACTTCAGCAGTACTGTATCATTTTAATCATTTTAGTCAATAAGATTCTTGCTACGTAGCTAACTTTCTGAACATTCGAGACGTGTAGTCCACTTGTCATTCCAATCTCCTTTGCATTAGCGTAGCCTCTTCTGTAGCCTGTCAACTATGTGTCTGTTTATCCCTGTTCTCTCCTCTCTGCACAGACCATACAAACGCTCCTCACCGCGTGGCGCGGCCACCCTACTCTGGTGGTCCCAGCGCGCACGACCCACGTGGAGTTCCAGGTCTCCGGTAGCCTCTGGAACTGCCAATCTGCGGTCAACAAGGCAGAGTTCATCTCAGCCTATGCCTCCCTCCAGTCCCTCGACTTCTTGGCACTGACGGAAACATGGATCACCACAGACAACACTGCTACTCCTACTGCTCTCTCTTCGTCCCCACGTGTTCCCGCACACACCCGAGAGCGTCTGGTCAGCGGGGTGGTGGCACCGGGATCCTCATCTCTCCCAAGTGGTCATTCTCTCTTTCTCCCCTTACCCATCTGTCTATCGCCTCCTTTGAATTCCATGCTGTCACAGTTACTAGCCCTTTCAAGCTTAACATCCTTATCATTTATCGCCCTCCAGGTTCCCTCGGAGAGTTCATCAATGAGCTTGATGCCTTGATAAGCTCCTTTCCTGAGGACGGCTCACCTCTCACAGTTCTGGGCGACTTTAACCTCCCCGTCTACCTTGACTCTTTCCTCTCTGCCTCCTTCTTTCCTCCTCTCCTCTTTTGACCTCACCCTCTCACCTTCCCCCCTACTCACAAGGCAGGCAATACGCTCGACCTCATCTTTACTAGATGCTGTTCTTCCACTAACCTCACTGCAACTCCCCTCAAGTCTCCGACCACTGCCTTGTATCCTTTTCCCTCTTGCTCTCATCCAACACCTCCCCCACACTGCCCCTACTCGGATGGTATCGCGCCGTCCCAACCTTCGCTCTCTCTCCCCCGCTACTCTCTCCTCTTCCATCCTATCATCTCTTCCCTCGCTCAAACCTTCTCCACCTATCTCCTGATTCCGCCTCCTCAACCCTCCTCTCCTCCCTCTCTGCATCCCTTGACTCTCTATGTCCCCTATCCTCCAGGCAGGCTCGTCCTCCCCTCCCCGCTCCGTGGCTCGATGACTCATTGCGAGCTCACAGAACAGGGCTCCGGGCAGCCGGCGGAAATGGAGGAAAACTCGCCTCCCTGCGGACCTGGCATCCTTTCACTCCCCTCCTCTCTACATTTTCCTCCTCTGTCTCTGCTGCTAAAGCCACTTTCTACCACGCTAAATTCCAAGCATCTGCCTCTAACCCTAGGGAAGCTCTTTGCCACCTTCTCCCTCCTGAATCCTCCGCCCCCTCCCCCTCCTCCTCTCTGCAGATGACTTCGTCAACCATTTTGAAAAGAAGGTCGACGGACATCCGATCCTCGTTGCTAAGTCAAACGACACCGCTGGGTTCTGCTCACACTGCCCTACCTGTGCTCTGACCTCTTTCTCCCTCTCTCTCCAGATGAAATCTGCGTCTTGTGACGGCCGGCCGCCCAACAACCTGCCCGCTGACCCTATCCCCTCTCTCTTCTCCAGACCATTTCCGGAGACCTTCTCCCTTACCTCACCTCGCTCATCAACTCATCCCTGACCGTTGGCTACGTCCCTTCCGTCTTCAAGAGAGCGAGAGTTGCACCCCTTCTGAAAAAAACCTACACTCGGTCCCTCCGATGTCAACAATTACAGACCAGTATCCCTTCTTTCTTTTCTCTCCAAAACTCTTGAACGTGCCGCCCTTGCCCAGCTCTCCCGCTATCTCTCTCTGAATGACCTTCTTGATCCAAATCAGTCAGGTTTCAAGACTAGTCATTCAACTGAGATTTGCTCTCCTCTGTATCACGGAGGCGCTCCCGCACTGCTAAAGCTAACTCTCTCCTCTGCTCTCATCCTTCTAGATCTATCGGCTGCCTTCGATACTGTGAACCATCAGATCCTCCTCTCCACCCTCTCCGAGTTAGGCATCTCCGGCGCGGCCCACGCTTGGATTGCGTCCTACCTGACAGGTCGCTCCTACCAGGTGGCGTGCGTGAATCTGTCTCCCTCACCACGCGCTCTCACCACTGGTGTCCCCCAGGGCTCTGTTCTTGGCCCTCTCCTATTCTCGCTATACACCAAGTCACTTGGCTCTGTCATAACCTCACATGGTCTCTCTTATCATTGCTATGCAGACGAGCACACAATTAATCTTCTCCTTTCCCCTTCTGATGACCAGGTGGCGAATCATCTCTGCATGTCTGGCAGACATATCAGTGTGGATGACGGATCACCACCTCAAGCTGAACCTCGGCAAGACGGAGCTGCTCTTCCTCCCGGGAAGGACTGCCCGTTCCATGATCTCGCCATCCACGGTCGACAACTCCATTGTGTCCTCCTCCCAGAGCGCCAAGAACCTTGGCGTGATCCTGGACAACACCCTGTCGTTCTCAACTAACATCAAGGCGGTGGCCCGTTCCTGTAGGTTCATGCTCTACAACATCCGCAGAGTACGACCCTGCCTCACACAGGAAGCGGCGCAGGTCCTAATCCAGGCACTTGTCATCTCCCGTCTGGATTACTGCAACTCGCTGTTGGCTGGGCTCCCTGCCTGTGCCATTAAACCCCTTCAACTCATCCAGAACGCCGCAGCCCGTCTGGTGTTCAACCTTCCCAAGTTCTCTCACGTCACCCCGCTCCTCCGTTCTCTCCACTGGCTTCCAGTTGAAGCTCGCATCCGCTACAAGACCATGGTGCTTGCCTACGGAGCTGTGAGGGGAACGGCACCTCAGTACCTCCAGGCTCTGATCAGGCCCTACACCCAAACAAGGGCACTGCGTTCATCCACCTCTGGCCTGCTCGCCTCCCTACCACTGAGGAAGTACAGCTCCCGCTCAGCCCAGTCAAAACTGTTCGCTGCCCTGGCCCCCAATGGTGGAACAAACTCCCTCACGACGCCAGGACAGCGGAGTCAATCACCACCTTCCGGAGACACCTGAAACCCCACCTCTTTAAGGAATACCTAGGATAGGTTAAGTAATCCCTCTCACCCCACCCCCTAAGTTTTAGATGCACTATTGTTAAGTGACTGTCCCACTGGATGTCATAAGGTGAATGCACCAATTTGTAAGTCGCTCTGGATAAGAGCGTCTGCTAAATGACTTAAATGTAAAT
>NW_025754881.1:0-8489 GCF_021184085.1 Oncorhynchus gorbuscha
AGGCGGGGTCAGTACAGGTGCATCAAGCTGGGACCGAGACTGAAAAACAGCTTCTATCTCAAGGCCATCAGACCTGACTAAAATGGCCACCACTAACATTGAGTGACTTGCTGCCCAGCACTGTCATTGACACTGACCCAACTCCAGCCATTTAATAATGGAATTGATGGGAAATGATGTAAATATATCATAGCCACTTAAACAATGCTACCTTATATAATCGTTCCCGCTTACCCTACATTATTCATCTCATATACATATGTATATACTGTACTCTACAACATCGACTGCATCCTTATGTAACACATGTATCACTAGCCACTTTAACTATGCCACTTTGTTTACTTTGTCTACATACTCATCTCATATGTATATACTGTACTCAATACCATATACTGTATGCTGCTCTGTACCATCACTCATTCATATATCCTTATGTACATGTTCCTTATCCCCTTACACTGTGTATAAGACAGTAGTTTTGGAATTGTTAGTTAGATTACTTGTTGGTTATCACTGCATTGTCGGAACTAGAAGCACAAGCATTTCGCTACACTCGCATTAACATCTGCTAACCATGTGTATGTGACAAATAAAATTTGATTTGATTTGATTTTGATTTGATTTTTAATCAGGGTAATGATCCTTATCGATTACATAGTGGTTAAGCACAGGTAATTACAATCTGTGTTTTGTGTTATAATACACTTTGAAAAAATCTATAGCTTCAAAATAGGTTTAAAACTATCATGATCATGGACTGTCAGTCCTTGCCTCTACAGTTGTCTATGAATTTAAGTGGTTAAAGAGCATTTCTCTAGCCCCTTCTCCCATCTTTAGCGTCAGAAGGGCTGCCGTTGAGTTGAAACACAACACATGACTGTGACATTACATTAGTGTAACAGGTAGTCAGGGTCAGGTTGGTAGGTAGGAGTGTGTGATGAGTCTCTCTGTGGTTAAGTGGCTTTAGGAGCAGAGTGACAGTGAGCTGGATTTACTTACTGGATTTACTCCCAGTCTGTTCCAAGTCTGGCTCATCTCTTAGTCTTCTTATCCCCTGAAAATTCAGCTACTGACCTGGTCTGAAGCAACCATAACCCACGGATCATTCAGCTACTGCCCTGCACTGACCTGGTCTGGAGTAACCCCATAACCCCCTGATCATTCAGCTACTGCCCTGCACTGACCTGGTCTGATAGTAACCATAACCCCCTGATCGTTCAGCTACTGCCCTGCACTGACCTGGTCTGGAGTAACCATAACCCCCTGATCGTTCAGCTACTGCCCTGCACTGACCTGGTCTGGAGTAACCATAACCCCCTGATTGTTCAGCTACTGCCCTGCACTGACCTGGTCTGGAGTAACCATAACCCCCTGATCGTTCAGCTACTGCCCTGCACTGACCTGGTCTGATAGTAACCATAACCCCCTGATCGTTCAGCTACTGCCCTGCACTGACCTGGTCTGGAGTAACCATAACCCCCTGATCGTTCAGCTACTGCCCTGCACTGACCTGGTCTAATAGTAACCATAACCCCCTGATCATTCAGCTGCTGCCCTGCACTGACCTGGTCTGATAGTAACCATAACCCCCTGATCATTCAGCTACTGCCCTGCACTGACCTGGTCTGGAGTAACCATAACCCCCTGATCGTTCAGCTACTGCCCTGCACTGACCTGGTCTGATAGTAACCATAACCCCCTGATCATTCAGCTACTGCCCTGCACTGACCTGGTCTGATAGTAACCATAACCCCCTGATCATTCAGCTACTGCCCTGCACTGACCTGGTCTGATAGTAACCATAACCCCCTGATCGTTCAGCTACTGCCCTGCACTGACCTGGTCTGGAGTAACCATAACCCCCTGATCGTTCAGCTACTGCCCTGCACTGACCTGGTCTGGAGTAACCATAACCCCCTGATCGTTCAGCTACTGCCCTGCACTGGCCTGGTCTGATAGTAACCATAACCCCCTGATCGTTCAGCTACTGCCCTGCACTGGCCTGGTCTGATAGTAACCATAACCCCCTGATCGTTCAGCTACTGCCCTGCACTGGCCTGGTCTGATAGTAACCATAACCCCCTGATCGTTCAGCTACTGCCCTGCACTGACCTGGTCTGATAGTAACCATAACCCCGATCGTTCAGCTACTGCCCTGCACTGACCTGGTCTGGAGTAACCATAACCCCCTGATCGTTCAGCTACTGCCCTGCACTGACCTGGTCTGGAGTAACCATAACCCCTGATCGTTCAGCTACTGCCCTGCACTGACCTGGTCTGATAGTAACCATAACCCCTGATCGTTCAGCTACTGCCCTGCACTGACCTGGTCTGAGTAACCATAACCCCCTGATCGTTCAGCTACTGCCCTGCACTGACCTGGTCTGGAGTAACCATAACCCCCTGATCGTTCAGCTACTGCCCTGCACTGACCTGGTCTGGAGTAACCATAACCCCCTGATCGTTCAGCTACTGCCCTGCACTGACCTGGTCTGGAGTAACCATAACCCCCTGATCGTTCAGCTACTGCCCTGCACTGACCTGGTCTGGAGTAACCATAACCCCCTGATTGTTCAGCTACTGCCCTGCACTGACCTGGTCTGATAGTAACCATAACCCCCTGATCGTTCAGCTACTGCCCTGCACTGGCCTGGTCTGATAGTAACCATAACCCCCTGATCGTTCAGCTACTGCCCTGCACTGGCCTGGTCTGATAGTAACCATAACCCCCTGATCGTTCAGCTACTGCCCTGCACTGACCTGGTCTGATAGTAACCATAACCCCCTGATCGTTCAGCTACTGCCCTGCACTGACCTGGTCTGGAGTAACCATAACCCCCTGATCGTTCAGCTACTGCCCTGCACTGACCTGGTCTGGAGTAACCATAACCCCCTGATCGTTCAGCTACTGCCCTGCACTGGCCTGGTCTGATAGTAACCATAACCCCCTGATCGTTCAGCTACTGCCCTGCACTGGCCTGGTCTGATAGTAACCATAACCCCCTGATCGTTCAGCTACTGCCCTGCACTGGCCTGGTCTGATAGTAACCATAACCCCCTGATCGTTCAGCTACTGCCCTGCACTGACCTGGTCTGGAGTAACCATAACCCCCTGATCATTCAGCTACTGCCCTGCACTGCCCTGGTCTGGAGTAACCATAACCCCCTGATCATTCAGCTACTGCCCTGCACTGACCTGGTCTGGAGTAACCATAACCCCCTGATCGTTCAGCTACTGCCCTGCACTGACCTGGTCTGGAGTAACCATAACCCCCTGATCGTTCAGCTACTGCCCTGCACTGCCCTGGTCTGGAGTAGCCATAACCCCCTGATCATTCAGCTACTGCCCTGCACTGACCTTCTCTAGCCTGTGGAAACCACTCTACAAGTGACAACTCAGACCCTGATTATTGTGATTGGAGAGACCAACTCCGAGAGGTATAACGGACCCACTGCATACTTCAACGGACAGGACTATAGGCTTTAGGAACCACAGCATACGTCAACGGACAGGACTATAGGCTGTAGGACCCACAGCATACCTCAACGCACAGGACTATAGGCTGTAGGACCCATAGCATACCTCAACGCACAGGACTATAGGCTGTAGGACCCACAGCATACCTCAATGCACAGGACTATAGGCTGTAGGACCCACAGCATACCTCAACGCACAGGACTATAGGCTGTAGGACCCACAGCATACCTCAACGCACAGGACTATAGGCTGTAGGACCCACAGCATACCTCAACGCACAGGACTATAGTCAACTATGTTACCTGTCTTAATGCACAACTACTGATTCACAGACCTGTGACACACTCTCTAGTGTACTTATGTCAATCCAACAATGTGACAAACTACGCAACCACACAATGCTGAGGAGGACTCTAGAAGTCGAAAATCGTTGCAGTTCTGCATCCTGATGAACAATTCCGAGCTGCTCATATGTATTATTTTGTAAATATTTTCTGTTAATGCTTTAGATCACTAAAGTTTATTGCAACATACTGGCCACCTACCAGTTTCTTACTTTTTTCTTACAAACCAACAACCAAAATCTCTGGATAAAACAATGACCCAAGCAAGCAAGTAAAACTGCATCTGTGGGCTTTCCTAATATATTGTTATGCAACTCTGTGATGGTTTAACTAGTTGAACGCTGAACTTGACAGTTTGAACTGTGAATGAACCCAAGCCACAATCTCTTTGCACTTGCTGTGATGTCATCTGATATATGATCCCGGATATAAAGCTGCTGCAATCAATGATTTCCTACTGAAGAGCATTGAAGTTCTGAACTAACAGCATGCTCATTCAGAATGATTTCCTACTGAAGAGCATTGAAGTGCTGAACTAACAGCATGCTCATTCAGAATGATTTCCTACTGAAGAGCATTGAAGTGCTGAACTAACAGCATGCTCATTCAGAATGATTTCCTACTGAAGAGCATTGAAGTTCTGAACTAACAGCATGCTCATTCAGAATGATTTCCTACTGAAGAGCATTGAAGTTCTGAACTAACAGCATGCTCATTCAGAATGATTTCCTACTGAAGAGCATTGAAGTTCTGAACTAACAGCATGCTCATTCAGAATGATTTCCTACTGAAGAGCATTGAAGTGCTGAACTAACAGCATGCTCATTCAGAATGATTTCCTACTGAAGAGCATTGAAGTGCTGAACTAACAGCATGCTCATTCAGAATGATTTCCTACTGAAGAGCATTAAAGTTCTGAACTAACAGCATGCTCATTCAGAATGATTTCCTACTGAAGAGCATTGAAGTGCTGAACTAACAGCATGCTCATTCAGAATGATTTCCTACTGAAGAGCATTGATGTTCTGAACTAACAGCATGCTCATTCAGAATGATTTCCTACTGAAGAGCATTGATGTTCTGAACTAACAGCATGCTCATTCAGAATGATTTCCTACTGAAGAGCATTGAAGTTCTGAACTAACAGCATGCTCATTCAGAATGATTTCCTACTGAAGAGCATTGAAGTTCTGAACTAACAGCATGCTCATTCAAAATGCTCCTAGAGCTTGAGATCCTATCAATTTACACTATGCACAATTTTTGCCAGTTTGCTCCAGCAGGAAATGTGAATTACTATGTGGATTGTAATTAATGGACATTTTTGTAGGGGTTGATACATTTTTTGTAAGAGAAAATCTAATCAGAAATGTCAAATCTTTGTAAATCTCAAACACATTAAAGATACAAATAAAATTAAGATCCTACCTCTGTATTGATTTATATATCTATGTACTTCCCTTTTAATTCGATGAATTCAAATCTTCCTGGGCATATAATGATCTTACTATCCTTATGTGTTGTTACCTTGCAAGTCTACACTGTGTTTCTGTCTTTGTGATAATGTAATTGCATCTGAATCTATTTAGCTGTTCACTGATATGTAAGATCAATTCCTATAAAAGGCAATGATTTCAATTTGTTCATTCAATCACACGTCTTCAACACACATACAATTTGTCTATGGACAACACAATACTGTGTCCAACACCCATGTCACAGCTTAAACGTGTATTTAAACATGAATTTAAACACAAGAACACACAACCACCAACACTTGAAAATGCAGTTTAGGAACCTGACGCCACACAGACTAGCCTCTCTCTTCACATAAGTATTTCTCTCCAACAGGGTGTGTGTCTGGTCTGCATAGTTAGTCATCCCAGCATGGTTACCATAGCATTGCATTAGTCCTCCACACTACACACTGGCTAACTGATAAGCAACATTGAGAACCCCGGTCTAAATGAGTTTTTTAACTCATCTGAATGAGGTGTTTTAGCAAAGGGCAATATTCAGCATGTAAATTACATTGACTGCCATATCAGTGAATAATAATCACAAAAACAATTTTGTGATAATTGTCTATCCATTCTATTTACGTGTACAATCACATATTTGTGATCATTGTTGACTGGTCCCTGCAGCATACCATTGCAAATATGTGATTGAAACAATAACAAGAGAATGTTTGATGCAACAAATACTTCTGAACAGCATTGTTGTCTGAAAGGTATCTAAACAATGTTTTGTGTTGATGGGAAATAAAGGTCTTAACGCCTTTATTCCTCAATTTGACATTTTATTATCAGGGATAAATGCAATGTTCATCATCCATACATCACATGGAATGCCAAACTTGTTCCTTAAAGCATGCCATTCCATGAGAACAAAAATTAAATTTCAACTTGAAGCAATGAGCCCAATCAGTCCTCCATGACCACAAAATCATAAATAAGAGATTAGGCAAATTATCACCTAAAGTCAATGACTGCACCCCCACAGAAATCAAATGTCTTAATAAAATGTAATAGAAGCGGAAGGTGGCCGAGCCACGGAGGTGTTTGTCAGACAATCCCGAAAATCCGTCATCTCACAATAACTTCTGTAGTGTTCGAACGGTTTGGTCTGCAAACTAATGTCACCACTCAATGGAAAGATGAGACACGATGGTGTTCTACCACTCCCACATCGTCAGGGGACTCATCTGAAGTTGGTACCGCCACTCTGCCAACTTCTGTCTGTAGCATCCGAACAGGTCCGGCTAATAGCAGTAAGGCCAAATTCAATGTTTCATGAAATAATTGCCTTTATGAATATTTGTCTTTACCTAAAGGGGTCCTAAGATGTAACAGCAAATAACTAAATGTTCCTTGGTTTGACCAAGGATTTTGGCTAATCTATATTGTCATATTTCCGCGTCATATTCTTGAAGATCGAGGGGTATTAAATTAATTAGAATGTCTGGAAATATAACAGACTTTGGTTTTTAATGTGAAGATATAGCCTAATCGTATTACTATCTGTAGTAGAAGCAATGGGTTAGAGGAAGTCTACATAACCAACCCATGAAGTAAAATGCAACATTGATTAATGGCCAGCAATGTAAACTAAAATGGATTTATCTGGCAATAAAGTGAAAGTGGACAGATTCTTATGGCTGAGGGCAGTATTGAGTAGCTTGAGTGAATAAGGTGCCCAGAGGTGCCCAGAGTAAACTGCCTGCTACTCAGTCCCAGAAGATCTGCATGTTATCAGTATATTTGATTAGAAAACACTCTGAAGTTTCCAAAACTGTTTGAATGATGTCTGTGAGTATAACAGAACACATATGGCAGGCAAATATAACAGGCAAATCTAACCAGGAAGTGGGAAATCTGAGGTTTGTAGTTTTTCAACTCTTGGCCTATCAAATACACAGTGGGATATTGGTCATATTGCACTTCCTAAGGCTTCCACTAGATGTCAACAGTCTTTAGAACCTTGTTCAATGCTTCTACTGTGAGGTGGGGGTGAATGAGAGAGGAATGAGTCAGGGCTCTGGCAGAGTGCCATGAGCTGACCACGCTCGTTTATGTGAGAGTGAGCTCTGTTCCATTGCATTTCTACAGACAAAGGAATTCTCCGGTTGGAACATTATTGAAGATTTATGTTAAAATCATCCTAAAGATTGATTCTATACATCGTTTGACATGTTCTAGGGACTGTAACGGAACTTTTTTAACTTTTCATCTGAACTTTCGCCTGGACTTGCCCGCACCTCGTGAGTTTGGATTTGTTTACCAAACGCGCTAACAATATGAGGTATTTGGACATAAATTATGGACTTTATCGAACAAAACAAACATTTATTGTGGAACTGGGATTCATGGGAGTGCATTCTGATGAAGATCATCAAAGGTAAGTGAAGTTTAACAACGCTATTTCTGACTTTTACTGACTCCACAACATGTGTATAAGTGCATGGCTTGTTTTTGTGACTGAGCGCCGTACTCAGATTATTGCATAGTTTGCTTTTTCTGTAAAGCTTTTTGAAATCTGACACAGCGGTTGCATTAAGGAGATGTATATCTATAATTCTGTGCATAATACTTATATCTTTTATCAATGATTATTACGTGTATTTCTGTAAATTGATGTGGCTCTCTGAGAATTTGCCGATGTTTTTGAGGCACAACATTACTGACCATAAAGCGTCAATGTAAACTGAGATTTTTGGATATAAATATGAACTTTATCGAACAAAACATACATGTATTGTGTAACATGCAGTCCTATGAGTGCCATCTGATGAATATCATCAAAGGTTAGTGATTAATTTTATCTCAATTTCTGCTTTTTGTGACTCCTCTCTTTGGCTGGAAAATGGCTGTGTGTTTTTGTGACTAGGCTCTGACCTAACATAATCATATGGCATATCAATCACTTCCTCCAACCTCACCAAGCAGCTCAATGGAATCTGAAGCCCCCCTGGTCCCTCCCACTGCTCCCAACTCCATCCATGTATAGCTCCTGCCTCCCTGATTTCCAAGAGATGCTACATCTATATTGATGGGAATATTATGGAGTTGAAGTAGGAAGCAGTGGGAGGGACCAGGGGGGCTTCAGATTCCATTGAGCTGCTTGGTGAGGTTGGAGGAAGAGATTGATACGCTGTCAAATAT
>NW_025754882.1:0-8489 GCF_021184085.1 Oncorhynchus gorbuscha
GCTGGTAGTGCCATGCCGGGGTTCGATTCACACGTAGGACCCGTATTAAACTGAGTTCCTCTGTCCAGTGTCTGTGTTATATCAGTTGGTAGAGCAACACAGGGGTTCGATTCACACGTGGGACCCGTATTAAACTGAGTTCCTCTGTCCAGTGTCTGTGTTATATCAGTTGGTAGAGCAACGCAGGGGTTCGATTCACACGTGGGACCTGTATTAAACTGAGTTCCTCTGTCCAGTGTCTGTGTTATATCAGTTGGTAGAGCAACGCAGGGGTTCGATTCACACGTGGGACCCGTATTAAACTGAGTTCCTCTGTCCAGTGTCTGTGTTATATCAGTTGGTAGAGCAACGCCTGGGTTCGATTCACACGTAGGACCCGTATTAAACTGAGTTCCTCTGTCCAGTGTCTGTGTTATATCAGTTGGTAGAGCAACGCAGGGGTTCGATTCACACGTGGGACCTGTATTAAACTGAGTTCCTCTGTCCAGTGTCTGTGTTATATCAGTTGGTAGAGCAACGCAGGGGTTCGATTCACACGTGGGACCTGTATTAAACTGAGTTCCTCTGTCCAGTGTCTGTGTTATATCAGTTGGTAGAGCAACGCAGGGGTTCGATTCACGTGGGACCTGTATTAAACTGAGTTCCTCTGTCCAGTGTCTGTGTTATATCAGTTGGTAGAGCAACGCAGGGGTTCGATTCACACGTAGGACCCGTATTAAACTGAGTTCCTCTGTCCAGTGTCTGTGTTATATCAGTTGGTAGAGCAACGCAGGGGTTCGATTCACACGTGGGACCTGTATTAAACTGAGTTCCTCTGTCCAGTGTCTGTGTTATATCAGTTGGTAGAGCAACGCAGGGTTCGATTCACACGTGGGACCCGTATTAAACTGAGTTCCTCTGTCCAGTGTCTGTGTTATATCAGTTGGTAGAGCAACGCCGGGGTTCGATTCACACGTAGGACCCGTATTAAACTGAGTTCCTCTGTCCAGTGTCTTTGTTATATCAGTTGGTAGAGCAACGCAGGGGTTCGATTCACACGTAGGACCTGTATTAAACTGAGTTCCTCTGTCCAGTGTCTGTGTTATATCAGTTGGTAGAGCAACGCAGGGTTCGATTCACACGTAGGACCTGTATTAAACTGAGTTCCTCTGTCCAGTGTCTGTGTTATATCAGTTGGTAGAGCAACGCAGGGGTTCGATTCACACGTGGGACCTGTATTAAACTGAGTTCCTCTGTCCAGTGTCTGTGTTATATCAGTTGGTAGAGCAACGCAGGGGTTCGATTCACACGTAGGACCCGTATTAAACTGAGTTCCTCTGTCCAGTGTCTGTGTTATATCAGTTGGTAGAGCAACGCAGGGGTTCGATTCACACGTAGGACCTGTATTAAACTGAGTTCCTCTGTCCAGTGTCTGTGTTATATCAGTTGGTAGAGCAACGCAGGGGTTCGATTCACACGTGGGACCAGTGTTAAACTGAGTTCCTCTGTCCAGTGTCTGTGTTATATCAGTTGGTAGAGCAACGCAGGGTTCGATTCACACGTGGGACCTGTATTAAACTGAGTTCCTCTGTCCAGTGTCTGTGTTATATCAGTTGGTAGAGCAACGCAGGGTTCGATTCACACGTAGGACCTGTATTAAACTGAGTTCCTCTGTCCAGTGTCTGTGTTATATCAGTTGGTAGAGCAACGCAGGGGTTCGATTCACACGTGGGACCTGTATTAAACTGAGTTCCTCTGTCCAGTGTCTGTGTTATATCAGTTGGTAGAGCAACGCAGGGTTCGATTCACACGTGGGACCTGTATTAAACTGAGTTCCTCTGTCCAGTGTCTGTGTTATATCAGTTGGTAGAGCAACGCAGGGGTTCGATTCACACGTGGGACCCGTATTAAACTGAGTTCCTCTGTCCAGTGTCTGTGTTATATCAGTTGGTAGAGCAACGCCAGGGGTTCGATTCACACGTAGGACCTGTATTAAACTGAGTTCCTCTGTCCAGTGTCTGTGTTATATCAGTTGGTAGAGCAACGCAGGGGTTCGATTCACACGTAGGACCTGTATTAAACTGAGTTCCTCTGTCCAGTGTCTGTGTTATATCAGTTGGTAGAGCAACGCAGGGGTTCGATTCACACGTGGGACCTGTATTAAACTGAGTTCCTCTGTCCAGTGTCTGTGTTATATCAGTTGGTAGAGCAACGCAGGGGTTCGATTCACACGTAGGACCTGTATTAAACTGAGTTCCTCTGTCCAGTGTCTGTGTTATATCAGTTGGTAGAGCAACGCAGGGGTTCGATTCACACGTGGGACCCGTATTAAACTGAGTTCCTCTGTCCAGTGTCTGTGTTATATCAGTTGGTAGAGCAACGCAGGGGTTCGATTCACACGTGGGACCCGTATTAAACTGAGTTCCTCTGTCCAGTGTCTGTGTTATATCAGTTGGTAGAGCAACGCAGGGTTAAACGATTCTGTCCAGTGTCTGGACCCGTATTAAACTGAGTTCCTCACGTCCAGTGTCTGTCCAGTGTCATATCAGTTGGTAGAGCAACGCAGGGGTTCGATTCACACGTAGGACCTGTATTAAACTGAGTTCCTCTGTCCAGTGTCTGTGTTATATCAGTTGGTAGAGCAACGCAGGGTTCGATTCACACGTGGGACCTGTATTAAACTGAGTTCCTCTGTCCAGTGTCTGTGTTATATCAGTTGGTAGAGCAACGCAGGGGTTCGATTCACACGTGGGACCCTGTATTAAACTGAGTTCCTCTGTCCAGTGTCTGTGTTATATCAGTTGGTAGAGCAACGCAGGGGTTCGATTCACACGTAGGACCCGTATTAAACTGAGTTCCTCTGTCCAGTGTCTGTGTTATATCAGTTGGTAGAGCAACGCAGGGGTTCGATTCACACGTGGGACCTGTATTAAACTGAGTTCCTCTGTCCAGTGTCTGTGTTATATCAGTTGGTAGAGCAACGCAGGGGTTCGATTCACACGTGGGACCTGTATTAAACTGAGTTCCTCTGTCCAGTGTCTGTGTTATATCAGTTGGTAGAGCAACGCAGGGGTTCGATTCACACGTGGGACCAGTATTAAACTGAGTTCCTCTGTCCAGTGTCTGTGTTATATCAGTTGGTAGAGCAACGCAGGGGTTCGATTCACACGTAGGACCTGTATTAAACTGAGTTCCTCTGTCCAGTGTCTGTGTTATATCAGTTGGTAGAGCAACGCAGGGGTTCGATTCACACGTAGGACCTGTATTAAACTGAGTTCCTCTGTCCAGTGTCTGTGTTATATCAGTTGGTAGAGCAACGCAGGGGTTCGATTCACACGTGGGACCTGTATTAAACTGAGTTCCTCTGTCCAGTGTCTGTGTTATATCAGTTGGTAGAGCAACGCAGGGGTTCGATTCACACGTGGGACCCGTATTAAACTGAGTTCCTCTGTCCAGTGTCTGTGTTATATCAGTTGGTAGAGCAACGCAGGGGTTCGATTCACACGTAGGACCCGTATTAAACTGAGTTCCTCTGTCCAGTGTCTGTGTTATATCAGTTGGTAGAGCAACGTAGGGTTCGATTCACACGTAGGACCAGGTTCGATTCACGTATTAAACTGAGTTCCTCTGTCCAGTGTCTGTGTTATATCAGTTGGTAGAGCAACGCAGGGGTTCGATTCACACGTGGGACCCGTATTAAACTGAGTTCCTCTGTCCAGTGTCTGTGTTATATCAGTTGGTAGAGCAACGCCAGGGTTCGATTCACACGTGGGACCCGTATTAAACTGAGTTCCTCTGTCCAGTGTCTGTGTTATATCAGTTGGTAGAGCAACGCAGGGGTTCGATTCACACGTGGGACCTGTATTAAACTGAGTTCCTCTGTCCAGTGTCATATCAGTTGGTAGAGCAACGCAGGGGTTCGATTCACACGTAGGACCTGTATTAAACTGAGTTCCTCTGTCCAGTGTCTGTGTTATATCAGTTGGTAGAGCAACGCAGGGGTTCGATTCACACGTGGGACCTGTATTAAACTGAGTTCCTCTGTCCAGTGTCTGTGTTATATCAGTTGGTAGAGCAACGCAGGGGTTCGATTCACACGTGGGACCCGTATTAAACTGAGTTCCTCTGTCCAGTGTCTGTGTTATATCAGTTGGTAGAGCAACGCAGGGGTTCGATTCACACGTAGGACCCGTATTAAACTGAGTTCCTCTGTCCAGTGTCTGTGTTATATCAGTTGGTAGAGCAACGCAGGGGTTCGATTCACACGTGGGACCTGTATTAAACTGAGTTCCTCTGTCCAGTGTCTGTGTTATATCAGTTGGTAGAGCAACGCAGGGTTCGATTCACACGTAGGACCTGTATTAAACTGAGTTCCTCTGTCCAGTGTCTGTGTTATATCAGTTGGTAGAGCAACGCAGGGGTTCGATTCACACGTGGGACCTGTATTAAACTGAGTTCCTCTGTCCAGTGTCTGTGTTATATCAGTTGGTAGAGCAACGCAGGGGTTCGATTCACACGTGGGACCTGTATTAAACTGAGTTCCTCTGTCCAGTGTCTGTGTTATATCAGTTGGTAGAGCAACGCAGAGGGTTCGATTCACACGTGGGACCCGTATTAAACTGAGTTCCTCTGTCCAGTGTCTGTGTTATATCAGTTGGTAGAGCAACGCAGGGGTTCGATTCACACGTGGGACCCGTATTAAACTGAGTTCCTCTGTCCAGTGTCTGTGTTATATCAGTTGGTAGAGCAACGCAGGGGTTCGATTCACACGTGGGACCTGTATTAAACTGAGTTCCTCTGTCCAGTGTCTGTGTTATATCAGTTGGTAGAGCAACGCAGGGGTTCGATTCACACGTAGGACCTGTATTAAACTGAGTTCCTCTGTCCAGTGTCTGTGTTATATCAGTTGGTAGAGCAACGCAGGGGTTCGATTCACACGTGGGACCTGTATTAAACTGAGTTCCTCTGTCCAGTGTCTGTGTTATATCAGTTGGTAGAGCAACGCAGGGGTTCGATTCACACGTGGGACCTGTATTAAACTGAGTTCCTCTGTCCAGTGTCTGTGTTATATCAGTTGGTAGAGCAACGCAGGGGTTCGATTCACACGTAGGACCCGTATTAAACTGAGTTCCTCTGTCCAGTGTCTGTGTTATATCAGTTGGTAGAGCAACGCAGGGGTTCGATTCACACGTGGGACCTGTATTAAACTGAGTTCCTCTGTCCAGTGTCTGTGTTATATCAGTTGGTAGAGCAACGCAGGGGTTCGATTCACACGTGGGACCCGTATTAAACTGAGTTCCTCTGTCCAGTGTCTGTGTTATATCAGTTGGTAGAGCAACGCAGGGGTTCGATTCACACGTAGGACCCGTATTAAACTGAGTTCCTCTGTCCAGTGTCTGTGTTATATCAGTTGGTAGAGCAACGCAGGGGTTCGATTCACACGTAGGACCTGTATTAAACTGAGTTCCTCTGTCCAGTGTCTGTGTTATATCAGTTGGTAGAGCAACGCAGGGGTTCGATTCACACGTGGGACCTGTATTAAACTGAGTTCCTCTGTCCAGTGTCTGTGTTATATCAGTTGGTAGAGCAACGCAGGGGTTCGATTCACACGTGGGACCCGTATTAAACTGAGTTCCTCTGTCCAGTGTCTGTGTTATATCAGTTGGTAGAGCAACGCAGGGGTTCGATTCACACGTGGGACCTGTATTAAACTGAGTTCCTCTGTCCAGTGTCTGTGTTATATCAGTTGGTAGAGCAACGCAGGGGTTCGATTCACACGTGGGACCCGTATTAAACTGAGTTCCTCTGTCCAGTGTCTGTGTTATATCAGTTGGTAGAGCAACGCAGGGTTCGATTCACACGTGGGACCCGTATTAAACTGAGTTCCTCTGTCCAGTGTCTGTGTTATATCAGTTGGTAGAGCAACGCAGGGTTCGATTCACACGTAGGGTATTAAACTGAGTTCCTCTGTCCAGTGTCTGTGTTATATCAGTTGGTAGAGCAACCCAGGGGTTCGATTCACACGTGGGACCCGTATTAAACTGAGTTCCTCTGTCCAGTGTCTGTGTTATATCAGTTGGTAGAGCAATGCAGGGGTTCGATTCACACGTGGGACCCGTATTAAACTGAGTTCCTCTGTCCAGTGTCTGTGTTATATCAGTTGGTAGAGCAACGCCAGGGTTCGATTCACACGTGGGACCCGTATTAAACTGAGTTCCTCTGTCCAGTGTCTGTGTTATATCAGTTGGTAGAGCAACGCAGGGGTTCGATTCAAACGTAGGACCCGTATTAAACTGAGTTCCTCTGTCCAGTGTCTGTGTTATATCAGTTGGTAGAGCAACGCAGGGTTCGATTCACACGTAGGACCTGTATTAAACTGAGTTCCTCTGTCCAGTGTCTGTGTTATATCAGTTGGTAGAGCAACGCAGGGTTCGATTCACACGTGGGACCCGTATTAAACTGAGTTCCTCTGTCCAGTGTCTGTGTTATATCAGTTAGTAGAGCAACGCCAGGGTTCGATTCACACGTGGGACCTGTATTAAACTGAGTTCCTCTGTCCAGTGTCTGTGTTATATCAGTTGGTAGAGCAACGCAGGGGTTCGATTCACACGTAGGACCCGTATTAAACTGAGTTCCTCTGTCCAGTGTCTGTGTTATATCAGTTGGTAGAGCAACGCAGGGGTTCGATTCACACGTGGGACCTGTATTAAACTGAGTTCCTCTGTCCAGTGTCTGTGTTATATCAGTTGGTAGAGCAACGCAGGGGTTCGATTCACACGTAGGACCCGTATTAAACTGAGTTCCTCTGTCCAGTGTCTGTGTTATATCAGTTGGTAGAGCAACGCAGGGGTTCGATTCACACGTAGGACCCGTATTAAACTGAGTTCCTCTGTCCAGTGTCTGTGTTATATCAGTTGGTAGAGCAACGCAGGGGTTCGATTCACACGTGGGACCCGTATTAAACTGAGTTCCTCTGTCCAGTGTCTGTGTTATATCAGTTGGTAGAGTAACGCCAGGGTTCGATTCACACGTAGGACCCGTATTAAACTGAGTTCCTCTGTCCAGTGTCATATCAGTTGGTAGAGCAACGCCAGGGTTCGATTCACACGTGGGACCCGTATTAAACTGAGTTCCTCTGTCCAGTGTCTGTGTTATATCAGTTGGTAGAGCAACGCAGGGGTTCGATTCAAACGTAGGACCCGTATTAAACTGAGTTCCTCTGTCCAGTGTCTGTGTTATATCAGTTAGTAGAGCAACGCCAGGGTTCGATTCACACGTGGGACCCGTATTAAACTGAGTTCCTCTGTCCAGTGTCTGTGTTATATCAGTTGGTAGAGCAACGCAGGGTTCGATTCACACGTAGGACCTGTATTAAACAGAGTTCCTCTGTCCAGTGTCTGTGTTATATCAGTTGGTAGAGCAAACGGGGTTCGATTCACACGTAGGACCTGTATTAAACTGAGTTCCTCTGTCCAGTGTCTGTGTTATATCAGTTAGTAGAGCAACGCAGGGTTCGATTCACACGTGGGACCAGATTAAACTGGGAGTTCCTCTGTCCAGTGTCTGTGTTATATCAGTTGGTAGAGCAAACGCAGGGTTCGATTCACACGTAGGACCCGTATTAAACTGAGTTCCTCTGTCCAGTGTCTGTGTTATATCAGTTGTAGAGCAACGCAGGGGTTCGATTCACACGTGGGACCCGTATTAAACTGAGTTCCTCTGTCCAGTGTCTGTGTTATATCAGTTGGTAGAGCAACGCAGGGGTTCGATTCACACGTAGGACCCGTATTAAACTGAGTTCCTCTGTCCAGTGTCTGTGTTGTATCAGTTGGTAGAGCAACGCAGGGGTTCGATTCACACGTAGGACCCGTATTAAACTGAGTTCCTCTGTCCAGTGTCATATCAGTTGGTAGAGCAACGCCAGGGTTCGATTCACACGTGGGACCCGTATTAAACTGAGTTCCTCTGTCCAGTGTCTGTGTTATATCAGTTGGTAGAGCAACGCAGGGGTTCGATTCAAACGTAGGACCCGTATTAAACTGAGTTCCTCTGTCCAGTGTCTGTGTTATATCAGTTAGTAGAGCAACGCCAGGGTTCGATTCACACGTAGGACCCGTATTAAACTGAGTTCCTCTGTCCAGTGTCTGTGTTATATCAGTTGGTAGAGCAACGCAGGGGTTCGATTCACACGTAGGACCCGTATTAAACTGAGTTCCTCTGTCCAGTGTCTGTGTTATATCAGTTGGTAGAGCAACGCAGGGGTTCGATTCACACGTAGGACCCGTATTAAACTGAGTTCCTCTGTCCAGTGTCTGTGTTATATCAGTTGGTAGAGCAACGAGGGGGTTCGATTCACACGAGGTAGGACCCAGTTGGTAGAGTAACGAGGGTTAAACGTAGGAGTTCCTCTGTCCAGTGTCTGTGTTATATCAGTTGGTAGAGCAACGCAGGGGTTCGATTCACACGTAGGACCTGTATTAAACTGAGTTCCTCTGTCCAGTGTCTGTGTT
>NW_025754883.1:0-8488 GCF_021184085.1 Oncorhynchus gorbuscha
CGTTTCAACCTAAGTTCAGGTAGTACCACCCTGTTTCAACCTAAGTTCAGGTAGTACCACCCTGTTTCAACCTAAGTTCAGGTAGTACCACCCTGTTTCAACCTAAGTTCAGGTAGTACCACCCTGTTTCAACCTAAGTTCAGGTAGTACCACCCCGTTTCAACCTAAGTTCAGGTAGTACCACCCTGTTTCAACCTAAGTTCAGATAGTACCACCCTGTTTCAACCTAAGTTCAGGTAGTACCACCCCGTTTCAACCTAAGTTCAGGTAGTACCACCCTGTTTCAACCTAAGTTCAGATAGTACCACCCCGTTTCAACCTAAGCTCAGGTAGTACCACCCTGTTTCAACCTAAGTTCAGGTAGTACCACCCTGTTTCAACCTAAGTTCAGGTAGTACCACCCCGTTTCAACCTAAGTTCAGATAGTACCACCCTGTTTCAACCTAAGTTCAGATAGTACCACCCCGTTTCAACCTAAGTTCAGGTAGTACCACCCTGTTTCAACCTAAGTTCAGGTAGTACCACCCCGTTTCAACCTAAGTTCAGGTAGTACCACCCTGTTTCAACCTAAGTTCAGGTAGTACCACCCGTTTCAACCTAAGTTCAGAGTGGTGCACCCCGTTTCAGCCTAGTTCAGGTTTGCATTGCCTGTTTCAGCCACCTAAGTTCAGGTAGTACCACCCTGTTTCAACCTAAGTTCAGGTAGTACCACCCCGTTTCAACCTAAGTTCAGGTAGTACCACCCCGTTTCAACCTAAGTTCAGGTAGTACCACCCCGTTTCAACCTAAGTTCAGGTAGTACCACCCCGTTTCAACCTAAGTTCAGGTAGTACCACCCCGTTTCAACCTAAGTTCAGGTAGTACCACCCCGTTTCAACCTAAGTTCAGGTAGTACCACCCTGTTTCAACCTAAGTTCAGGTAGTACCACCCCGTTTCAACCTAAGTTCAGGTAGTACCACCCCGTTTCAACCTAAGCTCAGGTAGTACCAAACTGTTTCAACCTAAGTTTCAACCTAAGTTCAGGTAGTACCACCCTGTTTCAAACTAAGTTCAGGTAGTACCACCCCGTTTCAACCTAAGCTCAGGTAGTACCACCCCGTTTCAACCTAAGTTCAGGTAGTACCACCCCGTTTCAACCTAAGTTCAGGTAGTACCACCCCGTTTCAACCTAAGTTCAGGTAGTGTTATGTGTTATTACATACAGCCGGAAATAACTTTTGGATATCAGAGCGGTGGTAACACACCAGCATTACGAACCAAACTGGAAACCACATATGCTGAGGCCGCATTTATTGTAGCTGGGGATTTTAACAAAGCAAATCCGAGGAAAACGCTACCGAAGATCTACCAACACATTGACTGTGGTACTCGCTCTGGAAAAACATTGTACCACTGCTACTCAACTTTTTTGAAATGCCTACAAAACCCTCCCCCGCCCTCCCTTCGGCAAATCTGATCATGACTCCATTTTGTTCCTCCCTTCCTATAGGCAGAAACTCAAACAAAAGTACCCATGCTAAGGACTATTCAACTCTGGTCTGACTCATTGGAATCCATGCTCCAATATTGTTTTGATCATGTGGACTGGGATATGTTCAGGTAGCCTCAGAATAACATCCACTTGAATATGGTGACTGAAACTCATCAGGAAGTGTATAGGAGATGTTGTACCCACTGTGACTATTAAAACCTACCCAAACCAGAAACCGTGGATAGATGGCAGCATTCGCACAAAACTGAAAGCAAACCAACACATTTAACCATGGCAAGGTGACTGGGAATACGGTCCAATACAAACAGTGTAATTATTCCCTCCGTAAGGCAATCCAACAGGCAAAATGTCAGTACAGAGACAAAGTAGAGTCGCAATTCCAAAGGCTCCGACACGAGACGTATGTGGCAGGGCTCAACGGTCAATCAAGGACAACAAAGGGAATACCAGCCAGGTCGTGGACACCGACATCTTGCTTCCGGACAAGCTAAACACCTTCTTTGTCCGCTTTGAGGATAATACAGTGCCACCGACGCGGCCCGCTAACAAGGACTGTGGGCTCTCCTTCTCTGTGACCGACGTAAGACATTTAAACGTGTTAACTCTCGCAAGGCTGCCGGCCCAGACGACACTTCCTCAGAACATTTTTTTATTGATTTTACCTTTATTTAACCAGGCAAGTCAGTTAAGAACAAATTCTTATTTTCAATGACGGCCTAGGAACAGTGGGTTAACTGCCTGTTCAGGGCAGAACGGCAGATTTTGTACCTTGTCAGATCGGGGATTTGAACATGCAACCTTTCAGTTACTAGTCCAATGCTCTAACCACTAGGCTACCCTGCATGCGCAGACCAGCTGGCTGGAGTGGCTGGAGTGTTTACGGACATATTCAAATCTCTTCCTATTCCAGTCTGCTGTCCCCAATTTGCTTCAAGATGTCCACCATTGTTCCATAGAATTCACTTCTGTCATCATGAAGTGTTTTGAGCGGCTAGTTAAGGATCATATCACCCCTACCTTACCTGTCACCTAGACACACATCAATTTGCTTACCGCCCCAATAGGTCCACAGACGATGCAATCACCATTTGCACTGCACACTGCCCTATCCCATCTGGACAAGAGGAATACCTATGTAGTAAAACAAACGTTACATATTAGCAGTGCTGGAAAAAGTACCCAATTGTGATATTTGAGAAAAAAAAAGCCAGATAACATACAGTAGGCCCAACTCATATTCTGTTCTTTTGAAATACATTTCTTCAGTATCATGTTTCTTTAGAATAGTTATTGTGATAGTGTATATTAAATTGATTTATTTGTCTTCTAACGTGCGCATCAGCAGCTTGTACGCGGCTTATATGTGTGAATTCCTGGCGATGCTAAACTTGTTTATGTTCATTAACGGTCAATTACTGTGAGACCAGCAGGCTTTGGTGGACAAAAAGGGCTGACAAAATGTCATGACCACCACAGTCCTTGTAGTAAGTAACACACCGTTTCAACCCTAATATACTAAGACACTCTACATGACCATAAGTATGTGGACATCTGCTCCCTGAACATCTCATTCCAAAATCATGGGCATTAATATGGAGTTGGTCCCCCCCCTTTTGCTGCTATAACAGCTTCCACTCTTCTGGGAAGGCTTTCCATTAGATGTTGAAACATTGCTGCTGGGACTTGCTTCCATGTAGCCACAAGAGCATTAGTGAGTCAGATCACAGATGTTGGCCGATTAGGGTCTGGCTCGCAGTCGGCGTTCCAATGTTGGGGCGGCAGGTAGCATAGTGGTGATCGAATCGAATCCCCGAGCAGACAAGGTAAAATTCTGTCGTTCTGAACAAGGCAGTTAGCTCACTGTTCCCAGGGCATTATTTAAAAAAATAATTTGTTCTTAACTGACTTGCCTAGTTAAATAAAGAATTAAAAAATTAATCCCAAAGGTGTTTGATGGGGTTGAGGTCAGGGCTCTGTGCAGGCCAGTCAAATTCTTCCAAACTCAAAGCATTTCTCAACAAAGCAAACAGTTGTGCTGACGTTGCACCCAGAGGCAGTTTGGAACTCTGTAGTGAGTGTTGTAACCGAGGACAGACAATTTTTTTGCTCGCTTCAGCAGTCCAGTTCTGTGACCTTGTGACCTACCACTTAGGCTTTGATGCTCCTAGACATTTCCACTTCAAAATAAAAGCACTTACAGTTGACCAGGGCAGCTCTAGCAGGGCAGAAATTTGAGACAGACTTGTTGGAAAGATAGCATCCTATCACGGTACCACTTTGAAAGTCAGAGCTCTTCAGTACAGGCCATTCTACTGCCAATGTTGGCCTATGGAGACGCATGGCAGTGTGCTCAATTTTATACACTGGTCTGCAATGGGTGTGGCTGAAATAGCTAAATCCACTAATTTGAAAGGTGTCCAGATACTTGTGCCTATATATAGTGTAGGTTGACCTATTCAATTACACGTAAGGTAATCCCAGAGGGTGTTGGCCTGACAATGGTGTGCCCTTTGAAACACTATGATACGGATGCTCCTGAATAGCACTATAATATATTATATATACTGATTTGACCCATGCCATGGCTATTGTGTACTGTACTAAAGCATCTGTTTTGATGAAGTCCTCCAGAGCCGCCTGTCGTCCATTTCCTCTTCCGTGTGGTGCCGCTCTTAACACTAGTCCACATGATCTCTAGTTTACATGAACATGCTGTTAAAATGGTTAGCATTGATTTCCATCCGATGTAGGAAACACTGCACTGACCTACAAGAGAAGGAAAACTACTTCTTGTAAATGAGATTGAAAACAGATGTACATCTTGGCAATACATTTGCTCAATGATAAAGAATGACTTTCCTTAATCCTCTTGGTTCCTGTGCGGAACATAAGGCATCGACTATAGGAGTGCCACTGCTTCTGATCTTCTGCCTTTTTGGGGAATGACATCTCTTTCACGGTTCGTGGCAAGGTTTCCTTAGGGCGGCCACAGTTCCTTTTCTCATAATGATCAAATGCCGATTTCCTGGACACAAATTAAGCCTCATCTTACACTAAAAAACACTCATTGGACATCTCCAGACATGCTTTATAGTCCAGAAGTAGGACCAATGTGTGTCCAGGAAACCAGCCCATAAAGATGGAAGTCGATGTATAGACTACAGAAGTCAGGTTTAAAACAGTAAAACATGTTTATTCAGTTCTCTCATCAGCTGATTTGTCATGATGAAGTACATCAGTAGTGAAAGGCAGACCGGATTTGGTACATGCTCAATAATAACCATTTACAACCATGATTCAACTTCACAATTTAAAATAAAACCATTACTTGCATTTGACCTGAAAAGACAGTGGTGGTAATACACAGGACTGCCCAAGCAGTACATACACGTTCCTTTAAGAAACAGGGAGAGAACGCCAAAACCAAACTGGGCTGTTCCAATTCAACTAGTTAGTTTAAGACCCTTTTAATTTTAATTTTTGAAATCTTTCAACAAATTCAAGTTCAGGATGATGTAAAAGACGAGGAGAAAAGCCCAGATCATGTCAAAGTCAGGAGAAAAGGAGAGATGGATCACATTCCAGAATCCCAAGGAACAAAACAAAACGCGAAGGGAGGGAGGGATGTAGAAGCCATCTTTGTTTTATAATACAAAGAGTAGGGGCAACTGACATCAGTAGTAGTAACTGGCATGGTAGGACATCCGACCAACTTCAGAGTGACATTCACTGACGAGGTCCCATGTAGCGACCTCCTTCACTGGGTCCAGTACTCGTCCAGAGCCAAAGCTGGGTTTCTGTGCCATGCCACCCCTGGTGGGGGGGCCCCTGGGCCCCCCTATCCTCTCTCGGGGCCCTCCGGGGCCACCTGGACCTCTGGGGCGGATGTCTCGCCGGTCCCCTTCCCGGGCGGAGCGAGTCTTCTTTTCCTCCACGTTCAGTCTGACATCTCCTCTGAACTTAATGGGCTACAAATTAAAGAGGATTGTTAGTATATTAACTCATTTAAATGATAAAAAAAAAAAATGTAAACATCAGAGTGGGCTTTTAGAAAGGATGGTCTGTACATGCATTAAGAATTTTGGAGCCGAAGGCTTGGACAAAATGGAGCCGAAGGCTTGGACAAAATGGAGCCGAAGGCTTGGACAAAATGGAGCCGAAGGCTTGGACAAAATGGAGCCGAAGGCTTGGACAAAATGGAGCCGAAGGCTTGGACAAAATGGAGCCGAAGGCTTGACAAAATGGAGCCGAAGGCTTGACAAAATGGAGCCGAAGGCTTGGACAAAATGGAGCCGAAGGCTTGGACAAAATGGAGCCGAAGGCTTGGACAAAATGGAGCCGAAGGCTTGGACAAAATGGAGCCGAAGGCTTGGACAAAATGGAGCCGAAGGCTTGGACAAAATGGAGCCGAAGGCTTGGACAAAATGGAGCCGAAGGCTTGGACAAAATGGAGCCGAAGGCTGGACAAAATGGAGCCGAAGGCTTGACAAAATGGAGCCGAAGGCTTGGACAAAATGGAGCCGAAGGCTTGACAAAATGGAGCCGAAGGCTTGGACAAAATGGAGCCGAAGGCTTGGACAAAATGGAGCCGAAGGCTTGGACAAAATGGAGCCGAAGGCTTGGACAAAATGGAGCCGAAGGCTTGGACAAAATGGAGCCGAAGGCTTGGACAAAATGGAGCCGAGTTCATCAAAACAGCATGTTTGTAATTAAAACACTCAGGCTTAACATATGTTTAAAAATAATTAGTACCCGGTTGCTTAGGATTTTCTGTACGGGTTCCGAATCGTCAAACACCACAAACCCAAAGTTAGAAGCTTCCTCCGCTGTTGATCCGTAGCTCAAGCACAGTACCATACTCTGTAGGAGGAACCAGATCATATTAAAAATGACAACTCTTTCAACCAATCAATTACCTCCATCAGTTGCTGCAAAGCTTTCTGTGTTCTGTTCTAGGGACGCAGATCATTTAAAATTAGAAAGATCAATGATTCTAATACATTATGTCTAACTGTTTTACAGGTCATTTGGGGACTTGATCAATTAAGACTATCCATCTAAATCTGGTACTACTACACCCCAGGACTGATTACCATGTGCTGTCCCTATTTAATCAATCATTTGCCAGTTGAAACCACAAAGCCATTCATTCAAAAAGCTTTTTGCAGACCATGAAAGAGGGACATACGTTGGAAAACTCCTTGAGCTCTGCCTTGTCCACATCATGGGGAACGTTTCCTACAAAGAGCTGGTGAGCGTCTGGATACCGCACCACACGGCCAACCTCCGACGACTCTCCCTGCTCTCCTTCCCTTCCCACTGCAGACCAAGAGCAGAGACACGACAGAGGCATGAGAGGAGATCACTTTATTAACGGTCACGCACACACGTCCGATGTTTCTTCAAAGAATAAGCACTATACACACACACACACACACACACACACACACACACTAACAGACAGATTCCCATTCAGAGTTCAGACTAACATACAGGTTTACACCCAACGTAGACAGCATACTGTAGCAAAACTTCTTTTTTTACACCGGAAAACAAATCTGTGTTCTTATTGGACGAGAGGTAGTACATCACAGTTGCACTTCATTTCGATACGTTTCTACATCCTGAACATGATCCAGCTTCCTGGTGGATGGTACCGTGTGTTGGGGGGAGATGTTATCTGGTGGATGGTACCGTGTGTTGGGGGGAGATGTTATCTGGTGGATGGTACCGTGTGTTGGGGGAGATGTTATCTGGTGGATGGTACCGTGTGTTGGGGGAGATGTTATCTGGGTGGATGGTACCGTGTGTTGGGGAGATGTTATCTGGTGGATGGTACCTCCTGGTCGGGGTCCTCTGACTGGTGGGGGGCCTGGCCTCGCCTCCCGTGGTCTCTGGTCTCCTCTCGGCTGTGTTCTCTGTGCTGCGGCTTCTGTTTTCACCTCCACCCTGGGCTAAAGCACCAAGACAAGACCCTGAGAAACCAGGCTAGAAGACCAAGACAACAAGGCTCCGAGCTAAATCACTAGTTGATTGCGTTCTATGTTCTTTAAGAGGAACATTGATTTAAATATAATCACATGTAAATGTTAATTATACCTAATCATAAATATAGTGCATGTGGTCTTTCAACTGGTAGGATACATACAAGATGTGTAATAGGTGATTTTTAATCACCTTAGTAATCAATATAGAATGTGTGGTTGTTTCTTCTGCTGGTATTTTATACATCATGTCAGCTACAGGAGGACTGTTATTTTTTTACACAGAGAAAAGTAACATACCGGTGCCGAGGGAACTTTGACGACGTGGGGGGGGATGCCAGAGACTGGGACAAGGCCGCTAGGGGGAAGGTTCTTACTGGTGACAGAGGCCCAGGAGAAAGGCTGGAGGAGAGACCAAACAGACGGTATTAAATCAAGCTGAATGAGGTCTGGTAGCTGTACAGGGAAACCACTAGAAGCTATGTAAACCTTTTTATTTAACCAGGCAAGTCAGTTAAGAACCAATTCTTATTTTTCAATGACGGCCTGGGAACAGTGGGTTAACAACCTGTTCAGGGGCAGAACGACAGATTTGTACCTTGTCAGCTCGGGGTTTGAACTTGCTACCCTGCCGCCCTACACCCTAACCACTAGGCTACCCTGCCGCCCTCTACACCTAACCACTAGCCGCTACCCTAACCACCAGGGCTACCCGCCGCCCTACACCCTAACCACTCAGGCTACCCTGCCGCCTCTACACCCTAACCACTAGGCCACTCCCCTGCCGCCTCTACACCCTAACCACTAGGCTACCCTGCCGCCCTCTACACCCTAACCACTAGGCTACCCTGCCGCTCTACACCCTAACCACTAGGCTACCCTGCCGCCTCTACACCCTAACCACTAGGCCACCCTGCCGCCTCTACACCCTAACCACTAGCTACCCCTGCCGCCTCACACCCTAACCACTAGGCTACCCTGCCGCCCTCTACACCCTAACCACTAGGCTAC
>NW_025754884.1:0-8487 GCF_021184085.1 Oncorhynchus gorbuscha
TGGTGATGAATATAAATACAATAAATTAACATGGTCTCTTAGTGTCCAGGGTGAACTGTCCTTCATGTCTCTGTAGTTTACCAATGTCCCTTTAGACAGCTGTGAACTGTCCTTCATGTCTCTGTAGTTTACCAACGTCCCTTTAGACAGCTGTGAACTGTCCTTCATGTCTCTGTAGTTTACCAATGTCCCTTTAGACAGCTGTGAACTGTCCTTCATGTCTCTGTAGTTTACCAACGTCCCTTTAGACAGCTGTGAACTGTCCTTCATGTCTCTGTAGTTTACCAATGTCCCTTTAGACAGCTGTGAACTGTCCTTCATGTCTCTGTAGTTTACCAACGTCCCTTTAGACAGCTGTGAACTGTCCTTCATGTCTCTGTAGTTTACCAATGTCCCTTTAGACAGCTGTGAACTGTCCTTCATGTCTCTGTAGTTTACCAACGTCCCTTTAGACAGCTGTGAACTGTCCTTCATGTCTCTGTAGTTTACCAACGTCCCTTTAGACAGCTGTGAACTGTCCTTCATGTCTCTGTAGTTTACCAACGTCCCTTTAGACAGCTGTGAGCTGTCCTTCATGTCTCTGTAGTTTACCAACGTCCCTTTAGACAGCTGTGAGCTGTCCTTCATGTCTCTGTAGTTTACAGACGTCCCTTTAGAGAGCTGTGAACTGTCCTTCATGTCTCTGTAGTTTACCAACGTACCTTTAGACAGCTGTGAACTGTCCTTCATGTCTCTGTAGTTTACAGACGTCCCTTTAGAGAGCTGTGAACTGTCCTTCATGTCTCTGTAGTTTACCAACGTCCCTTTAGACAGCTGTGAACTGTCCTTCATGTCTCTGTAGTTTACCAACGTCCCTTTAGACAGCTGTGAACTGTCCTTCATGTCTCTGTAGTTTACCAACGTCCCTTTAGACAGCTGTGAGCTGTCCTTCATGTCTCTGTAGTTTACCAACGTCCCTTTAGACAGCTGTGAGCTGTCCTTCATGTCTCTGTAGTTTACAGACAGCCCTTTAGACAGCTGTGAGCTGTCCTTCATGTCTCTGTAGTTTACAGACAGCCCTTTAGACAGCTGTGAACTGTCCTTCATGTCTCTGTAGTTTACAGACGTCCCTTTAGACAGCTGTGAGCTGTCCTTCATGTCTCTGTAGTTTACCAACGTCCCTTTAGACAGCTGTGAGCTGTCCTTCATGTCTCTGTAGTTTACAGACAGCCCTTTAGACAGCTGTGAACTGTCCTTCATGTCTCTGTAGTTTACAGACGTCCCTTTAGACAGCTGTGAGCTGTCCTTCATGTCTCTGTAGTTTACAGACGTCCCTTTAGACAGCTGTGAGCTGTCCTTCATGTCTCTGTAGTTTACAGACGTCCCTTTAGACAGCTGTGAGCTGTCCTTCATGTCTCTGTAGTTTACAGATGTCCCTTTAGACAGCTGTGAGCTGTCCTTCATGTCTCTGTAGTTTACAGACGTCCCTTTAGACAGCTGTGAACTGTCCTTCATGTCTCTGTAGTTTACAGACGTCCCTTTAGACAGCTGTGAGCTGTCCTTCATGTCTCTGTAGTTTACAGACAGCCCTTTAGACAGCTGTGAACTGTCCTTCATGTCTCTGTAGTTTACAGACGTCCCTTTAGACAGCTGTGAACTGTCCTTCATGTCTCTGTAGTTTACAGACGTCCTTTTAGACAGCTGTGAACTGTCCTTCATGTCTCTGTAGTTTACCAACGTCCCTTTAGACAGCTGTGAACTGTCCTTCATGTCTCTGTAGTTTACAGACGTCCCTTTAGACAGCTGTGAACTGTCCTTCATGTCTCTGTAGTTTACCAATGTCCCTTTAGACAGCTGTGAACTGTCCTTCATGTCTCTGTAGTTTACCAATGTCCCTTTAGACAGCTGTGAACTGTCCTTCATGTCTCTGTAGTTTACCAACGTCCCTTTAGACAGCTGTGAACTGTCCTTCATGTCTCTGTAGTTTACCTGACGGCCATTTCAACAGCTGCACATTTTCTTCCTCCTTGCCTTGCAAAACCATGACAACTTCTTTCTCGGTGACAGAGGTATCTATGCAAACCCTTTAACAATGCACTAGAGTGGGTCTTTTTTAAGTGCCTAAATGCCACTGTAGCATCTCCTTTTGGGTGTAACTGAAAATCCGTAGCTGTAAGACTGAAGGTTTCGGAGACAAAAATAAGTTGTTTGAAGAATTGATATTGAGCTACATGCTGAATAAGCTGGTCTACTCGTCATAACATCAGATAGTCATTATAGCTTGATGCTGCACTTAGCAGAGCAGACCTGTGTCCCAGGACACTCAGGCAAAGTACTGCCTCCGTCTGCATCAAATCTGCATTTAGCCTGTTTCCAGTTACTCCACGTTCTCCTAACTGTTCCCTAACTGTGTCACCCTGGGGGAGAAGCCAGCTCGAAGACTGATCTGTAATGGTGGATAATGTTTGTTGTTGTAATATTGACCCACTGTAGCATACAGAAATCTTGAAGCGATGGTGTCCCTCTGGGTTAGGTGAGGGTCAAATTTGGGTTCAAAATAAACCCTGGCATCTTCCACTTTTCCCACGTCACATGTATATATATAGTTATACCTTGACTGTCTTGCGATTGATTTATGGGGTCTGTTTCTATTGCTGCAATGTCTGTCTCCAGAGTGATTTGGTGATTTCAATTAATTGAATGACATATGGCCTTGGCTTTAAATGTTGTGTGTGTGCGTGTGTGTGTGTGTCATTCAATTCAACAGGCTCTGCTTTCTCTCCTACAATCTAATGACCGTGGTTGAGGGATGGTAATGAAACTTGACTGGAAGGAAGGGGTGTGTGTGTGTGTGTTTGTGTGCAACCTACAGCAGCGTGTGTGTGTAACCTACAGCAGTGTGTGTGTGTGTATGTGTGTGTGTGTGTGTGTGTGTGTGTGTGTGTGTGTGTGTGTGTGTGTGTGTGTGTGTGTGTGTGTGTGTGTGTGTGTGTGTGTGTGTGTGTGTGTGTGTGTGTGTGTGTGTGTGTGTGTGTGTGTGTGTGTGTGTGTGTGTGTAATCACTGTGCATGAGAAAGTTCAACATGATATCATTAGCCTGCTCTATCTGATGTGTCTGGTTCGGGTCATGTGATCATGTGGTTTATAAATAAGTGTGTTACACTGCCTGTGCCATAGCATGTAATATTGGCATGCACACACACACGTGATGTGAAGAACTCTCCCTCATTGCCCAGCTGTGTGTGTGTGTGTGTGTGTGTGTGTGTGTGGTGTGTGTGTGTGTGTGTGTGTGTGTGTGGGGTGTGTGTGTGTGTGTGTGTGTGTGTGTGTGTGTGTGTGTGTGTGTGTGTGTGTGTGTGTGTGTGTGTGTGTGTGTGTGTGTGTGTCAGCTACTACTGTATGTGAGTTTGCACCTGTCTCTGATTGCTGAGAATTCCAGCCAGGTCAACTGGGGTACAAGTCAGTATTCGATGTCCATCCATCTCTGAGGATGTCGGGAGATGATGTGGAAACCGGCCACTAGGGGCAACGGTGTGTGATGTTACCTTCAAGTAGGTTTGGGTTTTGCTCGGGCATAAGCCTTGGATTCCAAAGGTTGCAACTTTGAATCCAGCAATAGAACTGTTTTTATTTTTTTATTTTTTTTATGTAAACTTGTCCCAAACATTGATCCTTACTTTACCCTTTCAGAGTTAATGACTAACCTTAAGAGTTTGCAGTTAACACCTGAACTAAGGCTTAAACTTTAGAATCCCCATTAGCTTGGCAACAGCTTGTCTTACAGGGGTCTGACACATAACGAGAAATACATTACAGGCAAAATATTTGACATTAACATGTACAGTGTGTGTGTGCATCTATCAGCTCCACATACATGTCAGTACATACACACAACCAGTAGGTCACATGTCAGTCCATACACACAACCAGTAGGTCACATGTCAGTACATACACACAACCAGTAGGTCACATGTCAGTCCATACACACAACCAGTAGGTCACATGTCAGTACATACACACAACCAGTAGGTCACATGTCAGTATATACACACAACCAGTAGGTCACATGTCAGTCCATACACACAACCAGTAGGTCACATGTCAGTACATACACACAACCAGTAGGTCACATGTCAGTACATACACACAACCAGTAGGTCACATGTCAGTACATACACACAACCAGTAGGTCACATGTCAGTATATACACACAACCAGTAGGTCACATGTCAGTCCATACACACAACCAGTAGGTCACATGTCAGTACATACACACAACCAGTAGGTCACATGTCAGTCCATACACACAACCAGTAGGTCACATGTCAGTCCATACACACAACCAGTAGGTCACATGTCAGTACATACACACAACCAGTAGGTCACATGTCAGTATATACACACAACCAGTAGGTCACATGTCAGTATATACACACAACCAGTAGGTCACATGTCAGTCCATACACACAACCAGTAGGTCACATGTCAGTCCATACACACAACCAGTAGGTCACATGTCAGTACATACACACAACCAGTAGGTCACATGTCAGTACATACACACAACCAGTAGGTCACATGTCAGTCCATACACACAACCAGTAGGTCACATGTCAGTACATACACACAACCAGTAGGTCACATGTCAGTCCATACACACAACCAGTAGGTCACATGGGGGAAAGGCGTTGTGCCGTGAGGTGTTGCTTTATTTGTTTTTTGAAACCAGGTTTTCTGTCCACTTGCACTATATAATATGGAAACGAGCTCCAGGCACGGCTCTGTATAATGCTGTATGTTTCCTTGAATTTGCTCTGGACCTGGGGACTGTGAAAAGACCCCTGGTGGCACGTCTGGTGGGGTACAGGAGAGCTGGAAGGAGAAGTCACTGAAACACACACACTTTAGCTGGGAACTGATGGAGCTTTTTATTACAAATGCTCACACCAGGGATGTTTCCATTAAAATTAGAGGCTTTGTGTAAACACTTCACCTAAAGGCCATAGCAGCCCTTTAGGTGCTGGTGATGACACACACATCACAGACATTCACAGAGTGTGAGGGAGAGAGAATGGTGTGGAGAGAAAGAGAGAGGGGGAGAAGGTAGATGGGGAGAGAAAGGGGGGTGGAGGTTAATCAGCTGCCAGGAAACGGGTACTTCAGCCATCTTACACACACAAACACACAGTGATATGGCATATTGGCACTCCCTTTCCTTCACCTTCACTTAGTCATTCCTGGTATGAAGTGTTGTGAAACCATGCGTCACTGTTCAGACAATAGAGTGCTAGTATGTGTTGGAGATTGGCTTTGGAAGTCAGCTCTACCGATCTAATACTCTCCGACGTGTGGCTTGGACTGCAGAGACGTGACGGATAATTATGATCATGATGTTGATGATGAAGGGGCTAGGATAAGAGATTGATGATGGAGGGGCTATGATAAGAGATTGATGATGAAGGAGCTAGGATAAGAAACTGATGTTGATGATGAAGGGGCTAGGATAAGAGATTGATGAAGGGGCTAGGATAAGAGATTGATGATGAGGGGGCTAGGATAAGAGATTGATGAAGGGGCTAGGATAAGAGATTGATGATGAGGGGGCTAGGATAAGAGATTGATGAAGGGGCTAGGATAAGAGATTGATGAAGGGACTAGGATAAGAGATTGATGATGAAGGGGCTAGTAATAATAAGGGGCTAGGATAAGAGATTGATGATGAAGGGGCTATGATAAGAGATTGATGATGAAGGAGCTAGGACAAGAAACTGATGTTGATGATGAAGGGGCTATGATAAGAGATTGATGATGAAGGAGCTAGGATAAGAAACTGATGTTGATGATGAAGGGCTAGGATAAGAGATTGATGAAGGGGCTAGGATAAGAGATTGATGATGAAGGGCTAGGATAAGAGATTGATGAAGGGGCTAGGATAAGAGACTGTTGATGATGAAGGGGCTACGACAAGAGATTGATGAAGGGGCTACGACAAGAGATTGATGAAGGGGCTAGGACAAGAGATTGATGATGAAGGGGCTAGGATAAGAGATTGATGATGAAGGGGCTAGGATAAGAGATTGATGAAGGGGCTACGACAAGAGATTGATGAAGGGGCTAGGACAAGAGATTGATGATGAAGGGGATAGGACAAGAGATTGATGAAGGGGCTAGGACAAGAGATTGATGATGAAGGGGCTAGGATAAGAGATTGATGAAGGGGCTACGACAAGAGATTGATGATGAAGGGGCTAGGACAAGAGATTGATGATGAAGGGGCTAGGATAAGAGACTGATGAAGGGGATACGACAAGAGATTGATGAAGGGGCTAGGACAAGAGATTGATGATGAAGGGGCTAGGACAAGAGATTGATGAAGGGGCTACGACAAGAGATTGATGATGAAGGGGCTAGGATAAGAGACTGTTGATGATGAAGGGGCTAGGATAAGAGATTGATGAAGGGGCTACGACAAGAGATTGATGATGAAGGGGCTAGGATAAGAGACTGTTGATGATGAAGGGGCTAGGACAAGAGATTGATGAAGGGGCTACGACAAGAGATTGATGAAGGGGCTAGGATAAGAGATTGATGAAGGGGCTATGATAAGAGATTGATGAAGGGGCTAGGATAAGAGATTGATGAAGGGGCTAGGATAAGAGATTGATGAAGGGGCTAGGACAAGAGATTGATGATGAAGGGGCTAGGATAAGAGATTGATGAAGGGGCTATGATAAGAGATTGATGAAGGGGCTAGGACAAGAGATTGATGAAGGGGCTAGGATAAGAGATTGATGAAGGGGCTAGGATAAGAGATTGATGAAGGGGCTAGGACAAGAGATTGATGAAGGGGCTAGGACAAGAGATTGATGAAGGGGCTAGGATAAGAGATTGATGAAGGGGCTAGGACAAGAGATTGATGAAGGGGCTAGGATAAGAGATTGATGAAGGGGCTAGGACAAGAGATTGATGAAGGGGCTAGGATAAGAGATTGATGAAGGGGCTAGGACAAGAGATTGATGATGAAGGGGCTAGGATAAGAGATTGATGAAGGGGCTAGGACAAGAGATTGATGAAGGGGCTAGGATAAGAGATTGATGAAGGGGCTAGGACAAGAGATTGATGATGAAGGGGCTAGGATAAGAGACTGTTGATGATGAAGGGGCTAGGATAAGAGATTGATGAAGGGGCTACGACAAGAGATTGATGATGAAGGGGCTAGGATAAGAGACTGTTGATGATGAAGGGGCTAGGACAAGAGATTGATGAAGGGGCTACGACAAGAGATTGATGAAGGGGCTAGGATAAGAGATTGATGATGAAGGGGCTAGGATAAGAGATTGATGAAGGGGCTATGATAAGAGATTGATGAAGGGGCTATGATAAGAGATTGATGAAGGGGCTAGGATAAGAGATTGATGAAGGGGCTATGATAAGAGATTGATGAAGGGGCTAGGACAAGAGATTGATGAAGGGGCTAGGACAAGAGATTGATGATGAAGGGGCTAGGATAAGAGACTGTTGATGATGAAGGGGCTAGGATAAGAGATTGATGAAGGGGCTAGGACAAGAGATTGATGATGAAGGGGCTAGGATAAGAGATTGATGAAGGGGCTAGGATAAGAGATTGATGATGAAGGGGCTAGGATAAGAGATTGATGATGAAGGGGCTAGGATAAGAGATTGATGATGAAGGGGCTAGGGCAAGAGATTGATGATGAAGGGGCTAGGATAAGAGATTGATGAAGTGGCTAGGACAAGAGATTGATGATGAAGGGGCTAGGATAAGAGACTGTTGATGATGAAGGGGCTAGGATAAGAGATTGATGATGAAGGGGCTAGGATAAGAGATTGATGATGAAGGGGCTAGGATAAGAGATTGATGATGAAGGGGCTAGGATAAGAGATTGATGATGAAGGGGCTAGGATAAGAGATTGATGATGAAGGGGCTACGACAAGAGATTGATGAAGGGGCTAGGATAAGAGATTGATGAAGGGGCTAGGATAAGAGACTGTTGATGATGAAGGGGCTAGGACAAGAGATTGATGATGATGAAGGGGCTAGGATAAGAGACTGATGATGAAGGGGCTAGGATAAGAGATTGATGTTGATGATGAAGGGGCTAGGATAAGAGACTGTTGATGATGAAGGGGCTAGGATAAGAGACTGATGATGAAGGGGCTAGGATAAGAGACTGTTGATGATGAAGGGCTAGGATAAGAGACTGATGATGAAGGGGCTAGGATAAGAGATTGATGTTGATGATGAAGGGACTAGGATAAGAGATTGATGATGATGATGATGATGATGATGATGATGATGATGAATGGGGCTAGGATAAGAGACTGGTGATGATGATGATGAAGAGGATAAGAGACTGATGTTGATGATTAAGGGGCTAGGATAAGAGATTGATGATGAAGGAGCTAGGATAAGAAACTGATGATGATGATGATGATGAGGATAAGAGATTTATGATGATGATACAACAGCTTGAACCACAGACGTC
>NW_025754885.1:5000-8487 GCF_021184085.1 Oncorhynchus gorbuscha
GGTAGCCTAGTGGTTAGAGCGTTGGACTAGGAACCGGAAGGATGCAAGTTCAAACCCCCGAGGTGACAAGGTACAAATCTGTCGTTCTGCCCCTGAACAAGGCAGTTAACCCCACTGTTTCCTGGTAGGCCGTCATTGAAAGTAAGAATTTGTTCTTAACTGACTTGCCTAGTTAAAATAAAGGTAAAATAAAAAATTGTTTTGTAGAATCTAAAGTTGTTAAATGTAACGTGAATAAGTAGTATTACTAAAAGAAGCTTTCATTTCAAACCCGACGTCCCGAGTCTTTACTTTGAAGATAGTTATTCTATTGTAGTAGTCAGTACGGTGAAGATAGTTATTCTATTGTAGTAGTCAGTACGGTGAAGATAGTTATTCTATTGTAGTAGTCAGTACGGTGAAGATAGTTATTCTATTGTAGTAGTCAGTACGGTGAAGATAGTTATTCTATTGTAGTAGTCAGTACGGTGAAGATAGTTATTCTATTGTAGTAGTCAGTACGGTGAAGATAGTTATTCTAGAGTAGTAGTCAGTACGGTGAAGATAGTTATTCTAGAGTAGTAGTCAGTAGTAGTCAGTAGTCAGTAGTCAGTAGTCAGTAGTAGTCAGTAGTCAGTAGTCAGTAGTTATAAGTAGACATTTGTTATTAGTCAGTAGTAGTCAGTAGTCAGTAGTCAGTAGTCAGTAGTCAGTAGTAGTCAGTAGTCAGTAGTCAGTAGTTATTAGTTAGTAGTCAGTTCTAGTCAGTAGATATTAGTCCGTGGTAGTCGGTAGTTAGTAGTCATTAGTTATTAGTAGTCATTAGTCTGTAGTAGTCTGTAGTCATTGGTTAGTAGTAGCCTGTAGTCATTAGTTAGTAGTAGTCATTAGTCTGTAGTAGTCTGTAGTCATTGGTAGTAGCCTGTAGTCATTAGTTATTAGTAGTCATTAGTCTGTAGTAGCCTGTAGTCATTAGTTATTAGTAGTCATTGGTTAGTAGTAGCCTGTAGTCATTGGTTAGTAGTAGCCTGTAGTCATTAGTTATTAGTAGTCATTAGTCTGTAGTAGCCTGTAGTCATTGGTTAGTAGTAGCCTGTAGTCATTAGTTATTAGTAGTCATTAGTCTGTAGTAGTCTGTAGTCATTGGTTAGTAGTAGTCATTAGTCTGTAGTAGCCTGTAGTCATTGGTTAGTAGTAGTCATTAGTCTGTAGTAGCCTGTAGTCATTAGTCTGTAGTAGTCAGTAGTCATTAGTTATTAGTAGTCATTAGTCTGTAGTAGTCTGTAGTCATTGGTTAGTAGTAGTCATTAGTCTGTAGTAGTAGTCATTAGTCTGTAGTAGCCTGTAGTCATTAGTGGTTAGTAGTAGCCTGTAGTCATTAGTCTGTAGTAGCCTGTAGTCATTGGTTATTAGTAGTCATTAGTCTGTAGTAGCCTGTAGTCATTAGTCTGTAGTAGCCTGTAGTCATTGGTTAGTAGTAGTCATTAGTCTGTAGTAGCCTGTAGTCATTGGTTAGTAGTAGTCTGTAGTCATTAGTTATTAGTAGTCATTAGTCTGTAGTAGCCTGTAGTCATTGGTTAGTAGTAGCCTGTAGTCATTAGTTATTAGTAGTCATTAGTCTGTAGTAGTCAGTAGTCTGTAGTCATTAGTCAGTAGTAGTAGCCTGTAGTCATTAGTTAGTAGTAGCCTGTAGTCAGTTAGTTCATTAGTTATTAGTAGTCATTAGTCTGTAGTAGTCTGTAGTCATTGGTTAGTAGTAGCCTGTAGTCATTGGTTATTAGTAGTCATTAGTCTGTAGTAGCCTGTAGTCATTAGTTAGTAGTAGTCATTAGTCTGTAGTAGCCTGTAGTCATTGGTTAGTAGTAGTCTGTAGTCATTAGTTATTAGTAGTCATTAGTCTGTAGTAGCCTGTAGTCATTGGTTAGTAGTAGCCTGTAGTCATTAGTTAGTAGTAGTCATTAGTCTGTAGTAGTCTGTAGTCATTAGTTATTAGTAGTCATTAGTCTGTAGTAGCCTGTAGTCATTGGTTATTAGTAGTCTGTAGTCATTAGTTATTAGTAGTCATTAGTCTGTAGTAGCCTGTAGTCATTGGTTAGTAGTAGCCTGTAGTCATTGGTTATTAGTAGCCTGTAGTCATTGGTTAGTAGTAGTCTGTAGTCATTAGTTATTAGTAGTCATTAGTCTGTAGTAGTCTGTAGTCATTAGTTATTAGTAGTCATTAGTCTGTAGTAGCCTGTAGTCATTGGTTAGTAGTAGCCTGTAGTCATTGGTTAGTAGTAGCCTGTAGTCATTAGTCTGTAGTAGCCTGTAGTCATTGGTTAGTAGTAGCCTGTAGTCATTAGTCTGTAGTAGTCTGTAGTCATTAGTTATTAGTAGTCATTAGTCTGTAGTAGTCTGTAGTCATTGGTTAGTAGTAGCCTGTAGTCATTAGTTAGTAGTAGTCATTAGTCTGTAGTAGTCTGTAGTCATTGGTTAGTAGTAGCCTGTAGTCATTAGTTAGTAGTAGTCATTAGTCTGTAGTAGCCTGTAGTCATTAGTTAGTAGTAGCCTGTAGTCATTAGTTATTAGTAGTCATTAGTCTGTAGTAGTCTGTAGTCATTGGTTAGTAGTAGTCATTAGTCTGTAGTAGCCTGTAGTCATTAGTCTGTAGTAGTCTGTAGTCATTAGTTATTAGTAGTCATTAGTCTGTAGTAGTCTGTAGTCATTGGTTAGTAGTAGCCTGTAGTCATTAGTCTGTAGTAGTCTGTAGTCATTGGTTAGTAGTAGCCTGTAGTCATTAGTCTGTAGTAGCCTGTAGTCATTGGTTAGTAGTAGCCTGTAGTCATTAGTTATTAGTAGTCATTAGTCTGTAGTAGTCTGTAGTCATTGGTTAGTAGTAGCCTGTAGTCATTAGTCTGTAGTAGTCTGTAGTCATTAGTTATTAGTAGTCATTAGTCTGTAGTAGTCTGTAGTCATTGGTTAGTAGTAGCCTGTAGTCATTAGTTAGTAGTAGTCATTAGTCTGTAGTAGTCTGTAGTCATTGGTTAGTAGTAGCCTGTAGTCATTAGTTATTAGTAGTCATTAGTCTGTAGTAGTCTGTAGTCATTGGTTAGTAGTAGCCTGTAGTCATTGGTTAGTAGTAGCCTGTAGTCATTAGTTATTAGTAGTCATTAGTCTGTAGTAGTCTGTAGTCATTGGTTAGTAGTAGCCTGTAGTCATTAGTTAGTAGTAGTCATTAGTCTGTAGTAGTCTGTAGTCATTGGTTAGTAGTAGCCTGTAGTCATTAGTTAGTAGTAGTCATTAGTCTGTAGTAGCCTGTAGTCATTGGTTAGTAGTAGCCTGTAGTCATTAGTTATTAGTAGTCATTAGTCTGTAGTAGCCTGTAGTCATTGGTTAGTAGTAAATTGTAGTCATTAGTGTTAGTAGTAGTCATTAGTCTGTAGTAGCCTGTAGTCATTGGTTAGTAGTAGCCTGTAGTCATTAGTTATTAGTAGTCATTAGTCTGTAGTAGTCTGTAGTCATTAGTTAG
>NW_025754886.1:0-8486 GCF_021184085.1 Oncorhynchus gorbuscha
AGATTTTCATTATGTAGGGGGCTAGGAGCTGATTCAATCTTCATTATGGAAGGGGCTAGGAGCGAATTAGATTTTCATTATGGAGGGGGCTAGGAGCTGATTCAATCTTCATTATGGAGGGGCTAGAAGCTGATTAGAGCTTCATTGTGGAGGGGGCTAGGAGCTGATTAGGGTTTCATTATGGAGGGGCTAGAAGCTGATTAGAGCTTCATTGTGGAGGGACTAGGAGCTGATTAGGGTTTCATTATGGAGGGGCTAGGAACTGACTAGGACTTCATTATGGAGGGGCTAGGAGCTGAATAGGACTTCATTATGGAGGGGGATAGAAGCTGATGAGGACTTCATTATGGAGGGGGATAGAAGCTGATGAGGGTTTCATTATGGAGGGGGCTAGGAGCTGACTAGGACTTCATTATGGAGGGGGCTAGGAGCTGATAAGGACTTCATTATGGAGGGGATAGAAGCTGATGAGGGTTTCATTATGGAGGGGGCTAGGAGCTGACTAGGACTTCATTGTGGAGGGGCTAGGAGCTGACTAGGACTTCATTATGGAGGGGCTAGGAGCTGACTAGGACTTCATTATGGAGGGGCTAGGAGCTGGTTCAATTTTCATTATGGAGGGGGCTAGGAACTGATTCAATCTTCATTATGGAGAGGATAGGAGCTGACTAGGACTTCATTATGGAGGGGCTAGGAGCTGGTTCAATTTTCATTATGGAGGGGCTAGGAACTGATTCAATCTTCATTGTGGAGAGGGCTAGGAGCTGTTTCAATTTTCATTATGGAGAGGGCTATGAGCTGGTTCAGTTTTCATTATGGAGGGGCTAGAAGCTGATTAGAGCTTCATTGTGGAGGGGCTAGGAGCTGATTAGGGTTTCAATTATGGAGGGGGCTAGGAGCTGACTAGGACTTCATTATGGAGGGGCTAGGAGCTGATAAGGACTTCATTATGGAGGGGGCTAGGAGCTGACTAGGACTTCATTATGGAGGGGGCTAGGAGCTGACTAGGACTTCATTATGGAGGGGCTAGGAGCTGGTTCAATTTTCATTATGGAGGGGGCTAGGAGCTGGTTCAATTTTCATTATGGAGGGGGCTAGGAGCTGATTCAATCTTCATTATGGAGAGGGATAGGAGCTGGTTCAATTTTGATTATGGAGGGGCTAGAAGCTGATTAGAGCTTCATTGTGGAGGGGCTAGGAGCTGATTAGGGTTTCATTATGTAGGGGTTAGGAGCTGATTAGATGTTAATTATGGAGGGGGCTATGAGCTAATTATGGCTTCATTATGTAGAGGGCTAGGAGCTGATTAGGGCTTCATTATGGAGGGGGCTAGGAGCTAATTAGATTTTCATTATGGAGGGTGCTAGGAGCAGATTCAATCTTCATTATGGAGAGGGCTAGGAGCTGATTAGATTTTCATTATGGAGAGGGCTAGGAGCTGATTCAATCTTCATTATGGAGGGGCTAGAAGCTGATTAGAGCTTCATTGTGGAGGGGCTAGGAGCTGATTAGGGTTTCATTATGGAGGGGGCTAGGAGCTGACTAGGACTTCATTATGGAGAGGGCTAGGAGCTGGTTCAATTTTCATTATGGAGGGGGCTAGGAGCTGATTCAATCTTCATTATGGAGAGGGCTAGGAGCTGGTTCAATTTTCATTATGGAGAGGGCTATGAGCTGGTTCAATTTTCATTATGGAGGGGCTAGGGGCTAATTAGATGTTCATTATGTAGGGGGCTATGAGCTAATTAGGGTTTCATTATGGAGGGGCTATGAGCTGATTAGGGCTTCATTATAGAGGTGACTAGTGGCTGAATATGGCTTCATTATGGAGGGGCTAGGAGCTAATTATGGCTTCATTATGTAGGGGGCTAGGAGCTGATTATGGCTTCATTATGTAGGGGGCTAGGAGCTAATTATGGCTTCATTATGTAGGGGGCTAGGAGCTAATTATGGCTTCATTATGTAGGGGGCTAGGAGCTAATTAGAGCTTCATTATGGAGAGGGCTAGGAGCTGATTAGGGGTTCATTATGTAGGGAGCTAGGAGCTGGTTAGATGTTCATTATGTAGGGGCTAGGAGCTGATTAGGGCTTCATTATGTAGATGGCTAGGAGCTAATCAGGGCTTCATTATGTAGGGGCTAGGAGCTGATTAGGCTTCATTATGGAGGAGCTAGGAGCTGATTATTGCTTCATTATGTAGGGGGCTAGGAGCTGATTAGGGCTTCATTATGTAGGGGGCTAGGAGCTAATTATTGCTTCATTATGTAGGGGCTAGGAGCTGATTAGGGCTTCATTATGTAGGGGGCTAGGAGCTGATTAGAGCTTCATTATGGAGGGGCTAGGAGCTGATTAGGGTTTCATTATGGAAGGGGCTGGGAGCTGAATAGTGACTTCATTATGGAGGGGCTAGGAGCTGATTAGGACTTCATTATGGAGAGGGCTAGGAGCTGGTTCAATTTTCATTATGGAGGGGCTAGGAGCTGGTTCAGATTTTCATTATGTAGGGGCTAGGAGCTGATTAGATGTTAATTATGGAGGGGGCTATGAGCTAATTATGGCTTCATTATGTAGGGGGCTAGGAGCTGATTAGGGCTTCATTATGGAGGGGGCTGGGAGCTAATTAGATTTTCATTATGGAGGGTGCTAGGAGCAGATTCAATCTTCATTATGGAGGGGGCTAGGAGCTGATAAGGACTTCATTATGGAGAGGGCTAGGAGCTGGTTCAATTTTCATTATGGAGGGGGCTAGGAGCTGGTTCAATTTTCATTATGGAGGGGGCTAGGAGCTGATTCAATCTTCATTATGGAGAGGGCTAGGAGCTGGTTCAATTTTCATTATGGAGAGGGCTATGAGCTGGTTCAGTTTTCATTATGGAGGGGGCTAGAAGCTGATTAGAGCTTCATTGTGGAGGGGCTAGGAGCTGATTAGGGTTTCATTATGGAGGGGGCTAGGAGCTGACTAGGACTTCATTATGGAGAGGGCTAGGAGCTGGTTCAATTTTCATTATGGAGGGGGCTAGGAGCTGATTCAATCTTCATTATGGAGAGGGCTAGGAGCTGGTTCAATTTTCATTATGGAGAGGGCTATGAGCTGGTTCAATTTTCATTATGGAGGGGGCTAGGGGCTAATTAGATGTTCATTATGTAGGGGGCTATGAGCTAATTAGGGTTTCATTATGGAGGGGCTATGAGCTGATTAGGGCTTCATTATAGAGGTGACTAGTGGCTGAATATGGCTTCATTATGGAGGGGCTAGGAGCTAATTATGGCTTCATTATGTAGGGGGCTAGGAGCTGATTATGGCTTCATTATGTAGGGGGCTAGGAGCTAATTATGGCTTCATTATGGAGGGGCTAGGAGATAATTATGGCTTCATTATGTAGGGGGCTAGGAGCTAATTATGGCTTCATTATGTAGGGGGCTAGGAGCTAATTAGAGCTTCATTATGGAGGGGCTAGGAGCTGATTAGGGGTTCATTATGTAGGGGGCTAGGAGCTGGTTAGATGTTCCCTAGTGGCACCTGGCCCGCCTGGCTTGTACTACTCAACGCCAGGGCCTCAGGGCTTCATTATGTAGGGGCTGGAGGGAATAAGGCTTCAGTTAGGATGTAACTTAGGGAGCTGATTTTGCTTCATTATTAGGGGCTAGGAGCTGATTAGAGGGCTTCATTATGTAGGGGGCAGGAGCTAATTATTGCTTCATTATAAGGGGCTAGGAGCTGATTAGGAGCTTCATTATGTAGGGGCTGAGCTGATTAGAGCTTCATTATGGAGGGTCTAGAGCTGATTAGGGAGGGAGTCAGAGCTAATTATTGAATATAGGGGAGGGCTGATCAGGGCTTCATTATATAGGGGAGAAAGGTCAGAGAAGGAATGTAGGGGCTAGGAGTCAGATTAGGAATTATAGGAGGGGAGTCAGAGAATATAGGAGGAGCTCAAGGCTTTAATATGTAGGAGGCTAGGGCCAGAGATATTCAATATAGGGCTATGGAGGGGACAGAGAGAATCATTGTGGAGGGGCTTTGCAGAGTGTTCCTAAGGGAGGGATTCATATTTTGAAAGAATACAGGCTCAGGGAGTCAGAGACTATATAGGGAGAGTCAGAGGAGAATATAGGAGGGGGAGTCCAGTGGAAATATAGGACAGGATGTACACACCCAGCCACAGGTACAGAGGAAGTCAGAAAGAAGATAGGGAGGGAGTCAAGAAGATAGGGAGAGTCAGAAAGAAGATAGGGAGGGGAGTCAGAGAGAAGATAGGGAGGTCAGAAGAAGATAGGGAGAAGTCAGAGAAGATAGGGAGGGGGTCAGAGAAAGAAGATATAGGGAGAAGTCAGAGAAGATAGGAGAAGTCAGAAAGAAGATAGGAAGGGGGAGTCAGAGAGAATATAGGGAGGGGGAGCCAGAGAGAATATAGGGAGGGGAGTCAGAGAGAATATACGGAGGGGGAGTCAGAGAGAATATAGGGAGGGGGAGTCAGAGAGAATATAGGGAGGGGGAGTCAGAGAGAATATAGGGAGGGGAGTCAGAGAGAATATAGGGAGGGGGAGTCAGAGAGAATATAGGGAGGGGAGTCAGAGAGAATATAGGGAGGGGAGTCAGAGAGAATATAGGGAGGGGGAGTCAGAAAGAAGATAGGGAGGGGGAGTCAAAAGAAGATAGGGAGGGGGAGTCAGAAAGAAGATAGGGAGGGGGAGTCAGAGAGAAGATAGGGAGGGGGAGTCAGAAAGAAGATAGGGAGGGGGAGTCAGAGAGAAGATAGGGAGGGGGAGTCAGAAAGAATATAGGGAGGGGGAGTCAGAAAGAAGATAGGGAGGGGGAGTCAGAGAGAAGATAGGGAGAGGGAGTCAGAAAGAAGATAGGGAGGGGGAATCAGAGAGAAGATAGGGAGGGGGAGTCAGAGAGAAGATAGGGAGGGGGAATCAGAGAGAAGATAGGGAGGGGGAGTCAGAAAGAAGATAGGGAGGGGGAGTCAGAGAGAAGATAGGGGAGGGGGAGTCAGAAAGAAGATAGGGAGGGGGAGTCAGAGAGGAAGATAGGGAGGGGGAGTCAGAGAGAAGATAGGGAGGGGGAGTCAGAAAGAAGATAGGGAGGGGAGTCAGAGAGAAGATAGGGAGGGGGAGTCAGAGAGAAGATAGGGAGGGGGAATCAGAGAGAAGATAGGGAGGGGGAGTCAGAAAGAAGATAGGGAGGGGAGGAGGGGAGAGTCAGGGAGTGAGCGTTGGTAGAAAGGAAGTCAGAGAGTGATAGGGAGGGTGAGGTGAGAGGTGTACATAAGAAGAAGAAGGGAGGGGTGTTAGTATGAGGTTTAGTTTGGGAGAGGATGAGAAGAGAGGTAGAGAAGAGAGGAGGGGACGGGGGTGTTAGTGGTTTGAGGTTTGTTTGTTATTGGAAACATCTAGTAAACATTCTGGGAAACGAGGACGTTGTGGTTTTCTTACCTGTAGCCCGTGTGTGTGTGTGTGTGTGTGTGTGTGTGTGTGTGTGTGTGTGTGTGTGTGTGTGTGTGTGTGTGTGTGTGTGTGTGTGTGTGTGTGTGTGTGTGTGTGTGTGTGTGTGTGTGTGTGTGTGTGTGTGTGTGTGTTAGCTTGCATGAAGACTGCACTTGTGTTCGAGCTTGCGTGGGCAATGCATGCGTGTGTGTGTGTATCTTCTCTGCTTTCAGGTTACGGCAGGAAAGCCCTGATCTGGGATCAGGCTAACATGTTATAGCCTGATCTCGGGTCAGGGCATTCCTGCTATCAGGTTAAGACAGGAAAAGCCCTGATCTGGGACCAGGATATCAGGTTAAGGCAGGAAAGCTTTGATCTGGGACCAGGCTACCAGGTTAGGGCTGGAAAGCTTTGATCTGGGACCAGGCTACCAGGTTGGGAGCTGGAAAGCCCTGATCTGGGACCAGGATATCAGGTTAAGACAGGAAAAAGCCTTGATCTGGGACCAGGCTACCCAGGTTAAGACAGGAAAAGCCTGATCTGGGACAGGCTGCAGGTTAAAGACAGGAAAAGCCCTGATCTGGGATCAATTTCTGGAATTAAGCTGGAAAGCTTTGATCGGACAGGCTACCAAGGTTAGACAGGAAAAGCCCTGATCTGGGACCAGGATATCAGATGGGCAAGAAAACTTGATCTAGGACCAGGCTGCCAGGTTAGGGCTGGAAACTTTGATCCCAGGACCCGGGCTGCAGGTTAGGACTGGAAGCTTTAGTCTGGGACAGGCTACCAGGTTAGGGCTTGAAAGTGAACAGTGAGGCCGACAGTGAACACCGACATCACCCAGAGCTACAGCTAACAATGTACAGAAACCAGTGGTGGCTGGTGGCACTAAATTGGAGGACGGACTCTAGTAAGGCTGGAACAGAATTAATGGAAGGTATCAACACATCTAACACACTGATTCCTTGAACTCCATTCCAGGCATTATTATGGTAGCCTTCTTCACCCAGTCAACACATCTTTCATACCTGTTAGATGGTTGTTTTAGGTGTTTCTTTTTTAAGGAGTGGAAACTTCACCTCAGACTGAACATAACATGTCTCTCTAACCACAGTGACCTTTTTACTAAAAAAACACATGAAGAATGGTAACCGACAGCACACTGCCCATGTACAGCTATCGGAACTACTCTTTATATATGAATGCCATGATCTAAAAGGCAAAGCTGATCTAGATCCCAGCTTCTACTCTGAGATGCTTTATTGATCTGGGATCAGGTCCCTTGTCATGTAATCCATGTATACATTATGATCTAAAAGGCAAAACCCAGCCTAGATCAGCACTTCTACTCCTGAAATGCTTTATGAATACAGGCCTGACAATAATATACAGAGATATCAATAACAGCAATAGTGACTGTCAAGGACAACAGATGTCTCAGATGATTAGCATGGTTCAACTGTTGCATCTCTGTATGGATTCTGGAAACGTCTTTAGGTGATAGTATAGTGTGGCAGCTGAAGTATATATTCTAGAACCTGAGTGTGATGGGGCTGTGTCTGAGACTCTGGTCGTTGGTAGGATGATCCATGCGGTGCCAGTTGAGGAGGAGGGAGGGGAGGGAGGGAGGGAGGGAGGGGAGGGAGGGAGGAAAGAGAAGAAGAAAAGAAGAGACAGCTCCCTCCCTCCTCCTCCCACTCCCCTCACTCACTCAGTCGAGTTGGGTAATACCATAGTTAGTAACACCATCGGTAGGCATATCAACATCCAGCCTTTTAAATGTTTTTCATTAGTTCCATGCAACTCATCCAGCCCAGCCGTTCAATATCTAAGGTAAGAGACAAAATATCTGCAATACTAACCCTCCTGATTCAACATGGTTTGTTCCGGCCCAGCACTAACTTTAACCCAGCTTGGCCGTTCAATATCTAAAGGTAAGAGACAAAATATCTGCAATACTAAAAACATGTAAATGTTTGAAATGCACCTAAAATGCTATGCAAATTTGAATAACCTACTAAATGGGTTTACAGTGTTTAAGTTTGTGCTTGGCTTGTTTCTGGCATACCAGTGTGTAAGAACGTTGGTTTAAACAAATGCAACTTTGTTAATAAGATGTTTTACGCAAATAACCTTCATGTCTACTGATATGATTTACACAAATAACCTTCATGTCTACTGATATGATTTACACAAATAACCTTCATGTCACCTGATATGATTTACACAAATAACCTTCATGTCACCTGATATGTTTTACACAAATAACCTTCATGTCACCTGATATGTTTTACACAAATAACCTTCATGTCACCTGATATGTTTTACACAAATAACCTTCATGTCACCTGATATGTTTTACACAAATAACCTTCATGTCTACTGATATGTTTTACACAAATAACCTTCATGTCACCTGATATGTTTTACACAAATAACCTTCATGTCACCTGATATGTTTTACACAAATAACCTTCATGTCTACTGATATGTTTTACACAAATAACCTTCATGTCTACTGATATGTTTTACACAAATAACCTTCATGTCACCTGATATGTTTTACACAAATAACCTTCATGTCACCTGATATGTTTTACACAAATAACCTTCATGTCACCTGATATGTTTTACACAAATAACCTTCATGTCTACTGATATGATTTACACAAATAACCTTCATGTCTACTGATATGCAACAGTAAAGCAGATGTTACTTCGTATTCAACTGATGTTAATTATATCTGACATGTATTTCACCTTATGTGACCTAATAAGTTTCTATTCTGTAAATGAGGATGTATGGATCCCTCTCCCACTTGTACACCTGTTCAGTTTCTGTGGCTTTCACTGTGGTGTGTTTGTGTGTGTTTGTGTGTGTGTGTGTGTGTGTGTGTGTGTGTGCGTGTGCGTGTGCGTGTGCGTGTGTGTGTGTGTGTGTGTGTGTGTGTGTGTGTGTGTGTGTGTGTGTGTGTGTGTGTGTGTGTGTGCGTGTGTGTGTGTGTGTGTGTGTGTGTGTGTGTGTGTGTGTGTGTGTGTGTGCGTGTGCGTGTGTG
>NW_025754887.1:2500-8483 GCF_021184085.1 Oncorhynchus gorbuscha
CTGAGGACATTGATGAACCTCTGTCCTAGAGGACATTGATGAACCTCTGTCCTGAGGACATTGATGAACCTCTGTCCTGGGGACGACCGAGAACATCTGTCCTGGGGACAGCGAGAACCTCTGTCCTGTGGACGACGAGAACCTCTGTCCTGAGGACATTGATGAACCCTGTCCCGAGGACATTGATGAACCTCTGTCCCGAGGACATTGATGAACCTCTGTCCGAGGACATTGATGAACCTCTGTCCGAAGACATTGATGAACCTCTGTCCGAGGACATTGATGAACCTCTGTCCGAGGACATTGATGAACCTCTGTCCTGAGGACATTGATGAACCTCTGTCCTGAGGACAATGATGAACCTCTGTCCTGATGACATTGATGAACCTCTGTCCTGAGGACATTGATGAACCTATGTCCAGAGGACATTGATGAACCTATGTCCTGAGGACATTGATGAACCTCTGTCCTGAGGACATTGATGAACCTCTGTCCTGAGGACATTGATGAACCTCTGTCCTGGAGGACATTGATGAACCTCTGTCCTGAGGACATTGATGAGACCTCTGTCCTGAGGACATTGATGAACCTCTGTCCTGAGGACATTGATGAACCTCTGTCCTGAGGACATTGATGAACCTCTGTCCTGAGGACATTGATGAACCTCTGTCCTGAGGACATTGATGAACCTCTGTCCTGAGGACGACGAGGAACATCTGTCCTGAGGACGACGAGAACCTCTGTCCTGTGGACGACGAGAACCTCTGTCCTGAGGACCGACGAGAACCTCTGTCCTGAGGACGACAGAACCTCTGTCCTGAGGGACGACGAGAACCTCTGTCCTGAAGGAGCTGACAGAACCTCTGTCCTGAGGACATTGATGAACCTCTGTCCTGAGGACATTGATGAAACCTCTGTCCAGACATCAATGAAGAACCTCTGTCCTGAGGACAATGAGAACCTCTGTCCTGAGGACATTGATGAATCTCTGTCCTGAGGACATTGATGAACCTCTGTCCTGAGGACATTGATGAACCTCTGTCCTGACATCAATGAGAACCTCTGTCCTGAGGACAATGAGAACCTCTGTCCTGAGGACATTGATGAACCTCTGTCCTGAGGACATTGATGAACCTCTGTCCTGAGGACATTGATGAACCTCTGTCCTGAGGACATTGATGAACCTCTGTCCTGAGGACATTGATGAACCTCTGTCCTGAGGACATTGATGAACCTCTGTCCTGAGGACAATGATGAACCTCTGTCCTGATGACATTGATGAACCTCTGTCCTGAGGACATTGATGAACCTCTGTCCTGAGGACATTGATGAACCTCTGTCCTGAGGACATTGATGAACCTCTGTCCTGAGGACATTGATGAACCTCTGTCCTGAGGACATTGATGAACCTCTGTCCTGAGGACATTGATGAACCTCTGTCCTGAGGACGACGAGAACATCTGTCCTGAGGACGACGAGAACCTCTGTCCTGTGGACGACGAGAACCTCTGTCCTGAGGACGACGAGAACCTCTGTCCTGAGGACGACGAGAACCTCTGTCCTGAGGACATTGATGAACCTCTGTCCTGAGGACATTGATGAACCTCTGTCCTGACATCAATGAGAACCTCTGTCCTGAGGACAATGAGAACCTCTGTCCTGAGGACATTGATGAATCTCTGTCCTGAGGACATTGATGAACCTCTGTCCTGAGGACATTGATGAACCTCTGTCCTGAGGACATTGATGAACCTCTGTCCTGAGGACATTGATGAACCTCTGTCCTGAGGACATTGATGAACCTCTGTCCTGAGGACAATGATGAACCTCTGTCCTGAGGACAACGATGAACCTCTGTCCTGAGGACATTGATGAACCTCTGTCCTGAGGACATTGATGAACCTATGTCCTGAGGACATTGATGAACCTCTGTCCTGAGGACATTGATGAACCTCTGTCCTGAGGACATTGATGAACCTCTGTCCTGAGGACATTGATGAACCTCTGTCCTGAGGACGACGAGAACATCTGTCCTGAGGACGACGAGAACCTCTGTCCTGTGGACGACGAGAACCTCTGTCCTGAGGACGACGAGAACCTCTGTCCTGAGGACGGCGAGAACCTCTGTCCTGAGGACAACGAGAACCTCTGTCCTGAGGACAACGAGAACCTCTGTCCTGAGGACATTGATGAACCTCTGTCCTGAGGACATTGATGAACCTCTGTTCTGAGGACACTGATGAACCTCTGTCCTGAGGACATTGATGAACCTCTGTCCTGAGGACATTGATGAACCTCTGTCCTGAGGACAATGAGAACCTCTGTCCTGAGGACAATGAGAACCTCTGTCCTGAGGACAATGAGAACCTCTGTGACACACTGGCTGAACTTTTACAGAACATAGAGAAAGAACATTTACCGCCTGCCATCTCTCTCTGACTGGCTGACTGACTGGATGACAGATCGATTGACTGGCTGACCGACCGACTGACCGACTGGCTGACTGACTGGATGACCGATCGATTGACTGGCTGACCAACCGACTGACCGACTGGCTGACCGATCGACAGACCAACTGGGTGACTGACTGGATGACCGATCGATTGACTGGCTGACCGACCGACTGACCGACTGGCTGACTGACTGGATGACCGATCGATTGACTGGCTGACCAACCGACTGACCGACTGGCTGACCGATCGACAGACCAACTGGGTGACTGACTGGATGACCGATCGATTGACTGGCTGACCGACCGACTGGCTGACTGGATGACCGATCGATTGACTGGCTGACCAACCGACTGACCGACTGGCTGACCGATTGACTGACCGATCGACAGACCAACTGGGTGATTGGCCGACTAAGACAAAGTGGATACAAAGTATTTGTGTCCTTGCATCAGTTTTATAAAACGATTCCTTTGGTAAATCAGCCCTTCTGAAATAATACAGAAGATCTGCTCTCACTGTAAAGAAAAAGAAAGAGTCTTGCAGGAGTCCGTTCATTTCACGAACCATAGGACACACGTTTCGGTGACATAGTGATGATGTAAACAACGAATAAATCAACCTTACCATCAGTAAGAGTGAGAGTATTAGGGTGTGATTACTTTTTCTTTGGATCTAAAAACACACCTACAATATTTCAGATAGTTGGTGGTTACAATTTCAAAACAATATATCAACATGTTGGCAGGAATCGTTTCACAATTTGCTGTTGATTTTCTTAGTGGGTTTTTTAGTGGATTTTCTTAGTGGGTTCATTATGGGGTAATGAAGTGATACAGCAGGGTGTCCAGTAATGCTTTCCACATTAGTAGTTATAGGACTCTCTCTCTTTCAATTAGCAGCAATTACCAGACCACAACAAGCCAGCCAGCCATTACCAGACCATAACAACCCAGCCATTAATTACCAGACCACAACAAGCCAGCCATTAATTACCAGACCACCACAAGCCAGCCAGCCATTACCGAACCACCACAAGCCAGCCAGCAACTAATTACCAGACCACAACAAGCCAGCCAGCCATTAATTACCAGACCACCACAAGCCAGCCAGCCATTAATTACCAGACCACCACAAGCCTGCCAGCCATTAATTATCAGACCACCACAAACCAGCCAGCCATTAATTACCAGACCACCACAAACCAGCCAGCCATTAATTACCAGACCACCACAAACCAGCCAGCCATTAATTACCAGACCACCACAAGCCAGCCAGCCATTAATTACCAGACCACCACAAGCCAGTCAGCCATTACCAGACTACCACAAGCCAGCCAGCCAGCCACTAATTACCAGACCACCACAAGCCAGCCAGCCACTAATTACCAGACCACCACAAGCCAGCCAGCCACTAATTACCAGACCCCCACAAGCCAGTCAGCCATTAATTACCAGACCACCACAAGCCAGCCAGCCATTAATTACCAGACCACCACAAGCCAGCCAGCCATTAATTACCAGACCACAACAAGCCAGCCATTAATTACCAGACCACCACAAACCAGCCAGCCATTAATTATGAGACCACCACAAGCCAGCCAGCCATTAATTATCAGACCACCACAAACCAGCCAGCCATTAATTACCAGACCACCACAAGGCAGCCAGCCATTAATTACCAGACCACCACAAACCAGCCAGCCATTAATTACCAGACCACCACAAGCCAGCCAGCCATTAATTACCAGACCACCACAAGCCAGTCAGCCATTACCAGACCACCACAAGCCAGCCAGCCAGCCACTAATTACCAGACCACCACAAGCCAGCCAGCCACTAATTACCAGACCACCACAAGCCAGCCAGCCACTAATTACCAGACCCCCACAAGCCAGTCAGCCACTAATTACCAGACCAACACAAGCAAGCCAGCCACTAATTACCAGACCACCACAAGCCAGCCAGCCACTAATTACCAGACCACCACAAGCCAGCCAGCCACTAATTACCAGACCACCACAAGCCAGCCAGCCATTAATTACCAGGATCCCACTAGCCAGTCAGCCATTAATTACCAGGACTAATTGGCAAGCCAGCCAGCCATTAATTACCAGACCACCACAAGCCACAGCCAGCCACTAATTACCAGACCACCACAAGCCAGCCATCCATTATTTACCAGACCACAACAAGCCAGCCAGCCATTAATTACCAGACCACCACAAGCCAGCCAGCCACATCGGGAACACCACAAGCCAGCCAGCCACTAATTACCAGACTAATTACAAGCCAGCCAGCCACTAATTACAGACCACCACAAGCCAGCCAGCCATTAATTACAAGACAACCACAAGCCAGCCATTAATTACCAGACCACCACAAGCCAGCCATTAATTACCAGACCACCACAAGCCAGCCAGCCATGATTTACCAGACCACAACAAGCCAGCCAGCCATTAATTAGACCACCCACAAGCCAGCCAGCCTACAGATCACAAATGCCAGCCAGCCAGCTACATTGCCACCAGAGCTATTACTAGACCACAAAGCCAGACACTAATGACCAGACCACCACAACCAGCCACTAATTACCAGACCACCACAAGCTGGCCAGCCACTAATTATCAGACCACCACAAGCCAGCCAGCCATAAATTACCAGACCACCACAAGCCAGCCAGCCACTAATTACCAGATCCCCACAAGCCAGTCAGCCATTAATTACCAGACCACCACTAGCCAGTCAGCCATTAATTACCAGACCACCACAAGCCAGCCAGCCATTAATTACCAGACCACCACAAGCCAGCCAGCCATTAATTACCAGACCACCACAAGCCAGCCAGCCACTAATTACCAGACCACCACAAGCCAGCCAGCCATTAATTACCAGACAACAACAAGCCAGCCATTAATTACCAGACCACCACAAGCCAGCCATTAATTACCAGACCACCACAAGCCAGCCACTAATTACCAGACCACCACAAGCCAGCCATTAATTACCAGACCACAACAAGCCAGCCATTAATTACCAGACCACCACAAGCCAGCCATTAATTACCAGACCACCACAAGCTCGCCATCCATTATTTACCAGACCACAACAAGCCAGCCAGCCATTAATTACCAGACCACCACAAGCCAGCCAGCCATTATCGAACCACCACAAGCCAGCCAGCCACTAATTACCAGACCACCACAAGCCAGCCAGCCACTAATTACCAGACCACCACAAGCCAGCCAGCCATTAATTACAAGACAACCACAAGCCAGCCATTAATTACCAGACCACCACAAGCCAGCCATTAATTACCAGACCACCACAAGCCAGCCAGCCATGATTTACCAGACCACAACAAGCCAGCCAGCCATTAATTACCAGACCACCACAAGCCAGCCAGCCATTATTTACCAGACCACAACAAGCCAGCCAGCCATTAATTACCAGACTACCACAAGCCAGCCAGCCAGCCATTACCAGACCACCACAAGCCAGACACTAATGACCAGACCACCACAACCCAGCCAC
>NW_025754888.1:0-8483 GCF_021184085.1 Oncorhynchus gorbuscha
CAATGTGGAGACTATATACAGAAAAAGTCAATGTGGAGACTATATACAGGGGGTGCCGGTAGCACAGTCAATGTGGAGACTATATACAGGGGGGCCGGTACAGAGTCAATGTGGAGACTATAAACAGGGGGAGCCGGTACAGAGTCAATGTGAGACTATATACAGGGGAGCCGGTACACAGTCAATGTGGAGACTATATACAGGGGGTGCCGGTACACAGTCAATGTGGAGACTATATAAAGGGGGTGCCGATACACAGTCAATGTGGAGACTATATACAGGGGGTGCCGGTACACAGTCAATGTGGAGACTATATACAGGGGGTGCCGGTACACAGTCAATGTGGAGACTATATACAGGGGGTGCCGGTACACAGTCAATGTGGAGACTATATACAGGGGAGCCGGTACACAGTCCAATGTGGAGACTATATACAGAGGACGGTTCAGAGTCAATGTGGAGACTATATACAGGGGGAGCCAGTACAGAGTCAATGTGGAGACTTTTATACAGGGAGAGCCGGTACAGAGTCAATGTGGAGACTATATACAGGGGAGCCGGTACAGAGTCAATGTGGAGACTATATACAGGGGGGAGCCGGTACACAGTCAATGTGTGGGGGCACCGGTTAGTTGAGGTAGTATGTACATGTAGGTAGAGTTAATTAAGGTGACTCTACCTACATAGGCGGTGTCAGAGGAAAGCCCATAACATTGTTAAAGCCTCCTATAGTCACCAAAGTCATAGCCTCTCTCCTACCGCACGGCAAACGGTACCGGAGCACCAAGTCTATGACCAAAAGGCTCCTTAACAGCTTCTACCCCCGAGCCATAAGACTGCTGAACAACTAGTCTAATGGCCACCGGATTACTACATTGACCCCCCCATTTGTCTTGTACCTATACTCACTGTTGATTATCTATGCATAGTCACTTCCCCCCTACCTACATGTACAAGTCACCTCTAACCTGTAACCCCACACACTAACTCCGTACCGGTACCCCCTGTATATAGTCTCCACACTGACTCCGTACCGGTACCCCCTGTATATAGTCTCCACATTGACTCTGTACCGGCTCCCCCTGTATATAGTCTCCACACTGACTTCGCATCGGTACCCCTGTATATAGTCTCTACATTGACTGTGTACCGGTACCCCCTGTATATAGTCTCCACATTGACTCCGTACCGGTACCCCCTGTATATAGTCTCCACATTGACTCGGTACCGGTACCCCCTGTATATAGTCTCTACATTGACTCGGTACCGGTACCCCCTGTATATAGTCTCCACATTGACTCGGTACCGGTACCTCTGTATATAGTCTCCACATTGACTCTGTACCGGCTCCCCTGTATATAGTCTCCACACTGACTCCGTACCGGTACCCCTGTATATAGTCTCTACATTGACTGTGTACCGGTACCCCCTGTATATAGTCTCCACATTGACTCCTGCACCGGTACCCCCTGTATATAGTCTCCACATTGACTCGGTACCAGTACCCGTGGAGATTCATATGCTGGGTAATGCGAGACCATACAGGGGAGCCGGCATGGAGTCACGTGGGAGGCTAGGGGGACGGAGTCTGTATATAGTCTCACACTGACTCTGTGCGGAGATGTCATGTTTGTCATTTATTAGTTTGTCCCTGCTCCCCATTCTATTCGTTTCCCTCTGCTGGTCTTATTAGGTTCTTTCCCTCTTTCTATCCTCTCTCTCCCCCTCCCTCTCTCACTGGAGAGCTCTCTCTTCTCTCTATCGTTCCGTTCCTGCTCCCAGCTGTTCCTATTCCCCTAATCATCATTTAGTCTTCCCACACCTGTTCCACGATCCTTTCCCCTAGTTAAGTCCTATTTCTTCCTTTGTGTTCCGTTCCTGTCCGTCGGTTCCTTGAGACCATATTCACCGTGCTGTCGTGTATCGCCCTGTCCTGTGTGTTTTGCCTTCATCAGATGCTGCGTGTGAGCCGTGTATAGTCTCCAGACTGACTCCGGCCTGCGCCTGTACCAGTCTCGACCTGCACTCTGTACCGGTACCCCCTGTTATAGTCCCCACACAGACTAGAGGATTTCTGGTACCCCCTGTTTGGACATTTCCTGTTAAGGATTCAGGATTTGCCGGATTTTCTGTATTGGACTTGAATGACTCCGTTCTGTTACCTTTTATAAGGTCCTCTTTCACCTGACTCCGTGACGGTCCCCCTGTATATAGTCTCCACTGACTCGACTCGGTACCCCCTGTATATAGTCCACACTGCTCCGTACGGTGCCCCCTGTATATAGTCTCCACTGACTCCGGTACCCCCTGTATATAGTCTCCACACTGACTCTGTGCCGGTACCCCCTGTATATAGTCTCCACACTGACTCCGTACGGTACCCCCTGTATAGTCTCCACTGACTCCGTGCAGTACCCCTGTATATAGTCTCTGACTCCGTGCCCACCCTGTATATAGTCTCCACACTGACTCCGTACCCCACCTTATAGTCTCACACTGACTCCATACCCCCTGTGTATATAGTCTCCACACTGACTCCGTCCCCCCTGTATATAGTCTCACATTGACTCCATACCCCCTGTATATAGTCTCCACACTGACTCTGCACCGGTACCCCTGTATATAGTCTCCACACTGACTCCGTGCCGGTACCCCCTGTATATAGTCTCCACACTGACTCCGTACCCCCTGTATATAGTCTCCACACTGACTCCATACCCCCTGCATATAGTCTCCACACTGACTCCCTCCCCCCTGTATATAGTCTCCACACTGACTCCGTCCCCCCTGTATATAGTCTCCACACTGACTCTGTACCCCCTGTATATAGTCTCCACCTGACTCCGTCCCCCTGTATATAGTCTCACACTGACTCCGTACCCCTGTATATAGTTCACACTGACTCCGTCCCCTGTATATAGTCTCCACACTGACTCCGTCCCCCTGTATATAGTCTCCACACTGACTCCATACCCCCTGTATATAGTCTCCACACTGACTCCGTCCCCCTGTATATAGGTCTCACACTGACTCCGTCCCCCTGTATATAGTCTCCACACTGACTCCGTCCCCCGTATATAGTCTCCACACTGACTCCCCCCTGTATATAGTTCTCCACACTGACCTCAAGTACTCCCTGTATATAGTCTCCACACTGGACTCGTACCCCTGTATATAGTCTCCACACTGACTCGATCCCCCCTGTATATAGTCTCCACACTGACTCCGTCCCCCTGTATATAGTCTCCACACTGACTCCGTCCCCCTGTATATAGTCTCCACACTGACTCGCCCCTGTATATAGTCTCCACATTGACTCCGGTCCCCCCCTGTATATAGTCTCCACATTGACTCGCGTACCCCCTGTATATATCTCCCACACTGACTCCGTACCCCCTGTATATAGTCTCCACACTGACTCCGTCCCCCTGTATATAGTTCCACACTGACTCCAGAGTCCCCCTGTATATAGTCTCCACACTGACTCCTTCCCCCTGTATATAGTTCCACACTGACTCCGTCCCCTGTATATAGTCTCCACACTGACTCCGTCCCCCTGTATATAGTCTCCACACTGACTCCGTACCCCCTGTATATAGTCTCCACACTGACTCCGTCCCCCTGTATATAGTCTCCACACTGACTCCGTACCCCCTGTATATAGTCTCCACACTGACTCCGGTACCCCCTCCACATTGACCTCGTACCCCCTGTATATAGTCTCCACACTGACTCCCCGTACCGGTACCCCCTGTATATAGTCTCCACACTGACTCCGTCCCCCCTGTATATAGTCTCCACATTGACTCCGTCCCCCCTGTATATAGTCTCCACATTGACTCCGTGCACGTACCCCTGTATATAGTCTCCACACTGTCCGTGCACCGGTACCCCTGTATATAGTCTCCACACTGACTCCGTGCCCGGTACCCCCTGTATATAGTCTCCACACTGACTCCGTACCGGTACCCCTGTATATAGTCTCCACACTGACTCGTGCCGGTACCCCCTGTATATAGTCTCCACACTGACTCCGTACCGGTACCCCCTGTATATAGTCTCCACATTGACTCCGTGCACGGTGCCCCCTGCATATAGTCTCCACACTGACTCCGTCCCCCTGTATATAGTCTCACACTGACTCCGTACCCCGTCTCCACACTGACTCCGTCCCCCTGTATATAGTCTCCACACTGACTCCCCCTGTATATAGTCCACACTGACCTGCATCGGTCCCCCTGTATATAGTCTCCACACTGACTCGTCCGTACCCCTGTATATAGCCTCCCACACTGACTCCGTGCCGGTACCCTATTATATAGTCTCCACACTGACTCCGTGCCGGTACCCCCTGTATATAGTCTCCACACTGACTCCGTGCCCCCTGTATATAGTCTCCACACTGACTCCGTGCCGGTGCCCCCTGTATATAGTCTCCACACTGACTCCCGGCTCCCCTGTATATAGTCTCCACACTGACTCCGTGCCGGTACCCCTGTATATAGTCTCCACACTGACTCCGTGCAGGTCCCCCTGTATATAGTCTCCACACTGACTCCGTGCCGTACCCCTGTATATAGTCTCCACACTGACTCCCGCCGGTCCCCCCTGTATAGTCTCCACACTGACTCCGTACCCCCTGTATATAGTCTCCACACTGACTCCGTACCCCTGTATATAGTCTCACATTGACTCCGTGCCCCCTGTATATAGTCTCCACACTGACTCCGTCCCCCTGTATATAGTCTCCACACTGACTCCGTCCCCCCTGTATATAGTCTCCACACTGACTCCGTCCCCTGTATATAGTTCCACACTGACTCCGTCCCCCTGTATATAGCCTCCACATTGACTCCGTGCAGTACTCCCTGTATATAGTCTCCACACTGACCCGCACGGTACCTGCATAGTCTCCACACTGACCTCGCACTCTGCATATAGTCTCCACACTGACCAGACTCAGGTACCCCCTGTATATAGTCTCCACACTGACTCCGGTACCCCCTGTATATAGTCTCACACTGACTCCGTGCAGTATATATAGTCTCCACATTGACTCCGTACCCCTGTATAGTCTCCACATTGACTCACGTCCCCCTGTATATAGTCTCCACACTGACTCGCACCGTGCCCCCTGTATATAGTCTCCACACTGACTCCGCATCGGTCCGTCCCCCTGTATATAGTCTCCACACTGACTCATGCCGGTACCCCCTGTATATAGTCTCCACACTGACCCGTCCGGTACCCCCCTGTATATAGTCTCCACATGACTCCGTACCGACTCCCCCTGTATATAGTCTCCACACTGACTCCGCACCGGTGCCCCCCTGTATATAGTCTCCACACTGACTCCGTGCCCGGTACCCCCTGTATATAGATCTCCACACTGACTCCGCATCAAGGTACCCCTGTATATAGTCTCCACACTGACTCGTGCCGGTGCCCCTGTATATAGTCTCCACACTGACTGCACGGTACCCCTGTAGTCTCCACACTGACCTGCACGGTCCCCCTGTATATAGTCTCCACACTGACCTCACGGTACCCCTGCATATAGTCTCCACACTGACTCCGTACCGGTCCCCCCTGTATAGTCTCCACACTGACCTCGGCACCCTGCATAGTCTCCACACTGACCCGCACTCTGCATATAAATTCCACACTGACCCAAGACCGGTACCCCCTGTATATAGTCTCCACACTGACTCCGTACCGGTACCCCTGTATATAGTCTCCACACTGACTCCGTACCGGTACCCCTGTATATAGGCTCCACACTGACCCGTACCCCTGTATATAGTCTCCACACTGACCTACCCCCTGTGACATAGTCTCCACACTGACTCCATACCCCTGTATATAGTCTCCACACTGACTGCGTCCCCCTGTATATAGTCTCCACATTGACTCCATGCCTGTATATAGTCTCCACACTGACTCTGTACCGGTACCCCCTGTATATAGTCTCCACACTGACTCGCACGTACCCTATATAGTCTCCACACTGACTCTGTACGGTACCCCTGTATATAGTCTCCACACTGACTCTGTACATCCCCTGTATATAGTCTCCACACTGACTCCATACCCCTGTATATAGCCTCCACATTGACTCTGTACTCCGTACCCCCTGTATATAGTCTCCACATTGACTCTGTACGGTACCCCTGTATATAGCCTCCACACTTGACTCTGTATATAGTCTCCACACTGACTCCGTACCCCCCTGTATATAGTCTCCACCTTGACTACCCCCTGTATATAGTCTCCACACTGACTCCGTACCCCTGTATATAGTCTCCACATTGACTCTGTACGGTAACCCCTGTATATAGTCTCCACACAGTGACTCCCGTACCCCCCTGTATATAGCCTCACTGACTCTGTGCCGTACCCCTGTATATAGCCTCCACACTGACTCTGTACCGGTACCCCTGTATATAGCCTCCACACTGACTCTGTACGTACCCCTGTATATAGTCTCACACTGACTCTGTGCCGTAGCACCCTGTATATAGTCTCCACATTGACTCTGTACGGTACCCCTGTATATAGTCTCCAGCTGACTCTGTCCATAACCCCCTGTATATAGCCTCCACATTGACTCTGTACGTATTACCCTGTATATAGCCTCCACATTGACTCCATACCCCTGTATATAGCCTCCACACTGACTCCACCGTGTACCCCCTGTATATAGTCTCCACATTGGCTCTGTGCAGTACCCCCTGTATATAGTCTCATACCGACTCCGCACTCTGTATATAGGCCTCCACACTGACTCCGTACTTCCTGTATATAGTCTCCACACTGACTCCATACCCCTGTATATAGTCTCCACACTGACTCCGTACCCCCTGTATATAGTCTCCACACTGACTCCGTACCCCCTGTATATAGTCTCCACACTGACTCCGTACCCCTGTATATAGTCTCCACACTGACTCCGTACCCCTGTATATAGTCTCCACACTGACTCCGTCCCCCTGTATATAGTCTCCACACTGACTCCGTACCCCCTGTATATAGTCTCCACACTGACTCCGTACCCCCTGTATATAGTCTCCACACTGACTCCGTACCCCCTGTATATAGTCTCCACACTGACTCCGTCCCCCTGTATATAGTCTCCACACTGACTCCAGTACCCCCTGTATATAGTCTCCACACTGACTCCGTACCCCCTGTATATAGTCTCCACACTGACTCCGTACCCCCTGTATATAGTCTCCACACTGACTCCGTACCCCCTGTATATAGTCTCCACACTGACTCCGTACCCCCTGTATATAGTCTCCACACTGACTCCGTACCCCCTGTATATAGTCTCCACACTGACTCCGTACCCCTGTATATAGTCTCCACACTGACTCCGTACCCCCTGTATATAGTCTCCACACTGACTCCGTACCCCCTGTATATAGTCTCCACACTGACTCCGTACCCCCTGTATATAGTCTCCACACTGACTCCGTCCCCCCTGTATATAGTCTCCACACTGACTCCGTACCCCCTGTATATAGTCTCCACACTGACTCCGTCCCCCCTGTATATAGTCTCCACACTGACTCCGTACCCTCTGTATTTAGCCTCGTTATTCTTGTGTTCATTTTGTATTATTTTTTTACTTTAGTTTATTTGGTAAATATTTTCTTAACTCTTCTTGAACTGCACTGTTGGTTAAGGGTTTGTCAGTAAGCATTTCACGGTAAGGTCTACACTTGTTGTATTCGGCGCATGTGACAAAGGTTTGATTTGAAGCAATTGGTAGGGCAGTGGAATTAAATTCAGGATCAATAATTCAATAAATGACACCTGGATCATTCAAAATGGCGCCCAGTCATTCTCCGTGATCATAGACAACCATATTGGATCATATAGGTGAGATGTGTAACAGGGGTAGAGGAAGTATTACAGTGTATTTGTAAACAGAAATGTGAGGACAGACCTCAGCCATATTGAGTCATATTAACTGTGGGGTCATACTAACTACAGTAGAGCTCCTGTTAGATCAGAGGTCATGTTGTGGGTGTGAGGTGCCCAGCTGCCCGCAGAGATAGACTGAGGTAGAGATCATGTTAGCTCTCTCCCTGGGTGTGAGGTGCCCAGCTGCCCGCAGAGGTAGACTGAGGTAGAGATCATGTTAGCTCTCTCCCTGGGTGTGAGGTGCCCAGCTGCCCGCAGAGGTAGACTGAGGTAGAGATCATGTTAGCTCTCTCCCTGGGTGTGAGGTGCCCAGCTGCCCCCAGAGATAGACTGAGGTAGAGATCATGTTAGCTCTCTCCCTGGGTGTGAGGTGCCCAGCTGCCCCCAGAGATAGACTGAGGTAGAGATCATGTTAGCTCTCTCCCTGGGTGTGAGGTGCCCAGCTGCCCCCAGAGATAGACTGAGGTAGAGATCATGTTAGCTCTCTCCCTGGGTGTGAGGTGCCCAGCTGCCCCCAGAGATAGACTGAGGTAGAGATCATGTTAGCTCTCTCC
>NW_025754889.1:0-8482 GCF_021184085.1 Oncorhynchus gorbuscha
CCACTTGACATGTCTGTGATTAGTCTTTACGGATCTAGAGAGCGGGGAGACAACTCGTGAGCAGCCCTAGCGACGGGGGATATCTATACTGGGCGATACCTTCACAAGACTGCTAAACTGCGACGAGCGGATAGTCCAAAATGTTCAGAAAGGAGCAAGGTGCTCTAGTTATGGCGTTTGACTAATCAGCTCCCCTATAAATATAGTCGCAGATGAGAAAATAACGTGTCCAGATAATATACTAGCGCAGGGTGACAGCCAGAAAGATCAGGCAGCGCGTTTATCAGATAGCGGAGAGACGCGCCCGAGGCCGGCGCCGGGGTTGGCTCCAGGGCTCCCTCCGCGGCAGACAGTCCGGTTGTGGACCGAGTTCAAATTAATTTTATATTGGATATTGGGTGGATATTCGGTTCTCTCTACTCAATTGCTATTGAACCAAGCCTTCAGTAATGCATGACGCATGTCTATGAAAACCATATATGGATGAAGAACAATCCACACATTTGTTTGCTGTAAAATAAAATAAAAATCTTCAAAAACGTTTGGATTGTTCTCCATCCACCCTGATTCAGAATATATCATGTTTCATAGTCATGGTCTGCTTGGGTAAATAACTATTGACGAGAGAAATCAGAATATCCACCAAATATCCAGTATAAAACTAATTTTACCTTGGTCGGCTGTGGCACCTTTGGTACTGGGCCAATGCCAACACAGGGGCAGTAAACAAAGTTCCCCCCTTCGGTCGGTGCCCACGGCCGGACTGACAGTAATTGTAACACAGATTTGTGGTGGATTACGCAGCAGAGCCCCAGCTGTGCTGTGTCGTTTAGTGTGCACACTGTGTCGCGCTCAGCACGCAAATTCTTTTTCTATTGCCTTTTTAGTGCATGACAACGAGCAGCAGCCTTGTAAGATAAATCTCCAGTAGCCTAATTGGATAGAATGATAAACGGTGAAGAGAAGGAAAAGAGAGAGGTCCCGTTTAACATTCCCTATAATATGTTTTCATGGCCTATTTGGGCTATTCATTCCATAACAAAGCTGTTGTCATTTGTTTCCATCATCAAATAATCATTTACCAATGAATTTCAAGGAGAAGCCAATATGTTGCCCACAAGTCACTGAGGCTTTGCACCTGGTGTTATCATTTAGTTGAGCTTTTCTTTCTGCCACTGCGACTGGTCGTCTGCCCCAAGTATCTTGTCTAGCGCTGTGGTAGTAATGTAGAGACTACCCGGCTATAAATAATATTACAAGTTCTCCGAGCTCCATGTGCTGCTGGATTGGTTTACCGGGTCGGCTCAGCCCCAGTCACCTTGTTATCCGCTTTGTACGAGGGCGGATATAATCCCTCCCTATTTCGTTGCACTACTTTTAACCAGAGCCCTATCAGCTCTGGTCAAAAGTAGTGCACTATTTAGGGAATAGGGTGCCATTTGGGATGTTGCCCTACTGCCATTACTGCCCCGCCCACGCTCAACCACGGAGGGGAACAAACGCGCCACAGCAGATAACGGCTGGAGCCACTTGTCACGGGTGGTGGGCTCCTCGGGACCTACGGAGCCACTTGTCACGGGTGGTGGGCTCCTCGGGACCTACCGGAGCCACTTGTCACGGGTGGTGGGCTCCTCGGGACCTACGGAGCCACTTGTCACGGGTGGTGGGCTCCTCGGGACCTACCGGAGCCACTTGTCACGGGTGGTGGGCTCCTCGGGACCTACCGGAGCCACTTGTCACGGGTGGTGGGCTCCTCGGGACCTACCGGAGTTGACCCCTCCATTTTATTACTTCATGTTATGACCTTCCAGTTGCCAGGGAGGATAACCTCTCTGATGCTCATCACGGGACAGTAACGGACAGGTAAAGGATTGCGAGGACGCTCTCCGTTGAATTGGTTAGACTAGATGTTTTTTCAGGTGCGTGGTTGAACTATCATTTGAATATGTGTGTGTGTGTGTGTGTGTGTGTGTGTGTGTGTGTGTGTGTGTGTGTGTGTGTGTGTGTGTGTGTGTGTGTGTGTGTGTGTGTGTGTGTGTGTGTGTGTGTGTGTGTGTGTGTGTGTGTGTGTGTGTGTGTGTGTGTGTGTGTGAGAGATCGAAGTAGATAGTGCGTGTCAACTGTGCTGCTGAAGTGCTGTATAATTCTATTCAGTCAATTATGTGTAGTGCATTTGAATAGAGTTTGCACTTATCCAAAGTGCACTTCCCTGGAGTTGACTGCAATGTAATTACATGGGGTTGTCATGTGTCTGTGGGTTCAAATGACGTTGAGGTGTGTTGAGGTACAATACTAGCCAGAGAGCTCATCAGGTTTCAGGGACTTAACTCCATGTGGTTGGTGAACTGTGAGGAGAGATGTGTTTAAAGGTGTATGTGTGGTTGGTGAACTGTGAGGAGAGATGTGTTTAAAGGTGTATGTGTGGTTGGTGAACTGTGAGGAGAGATGTGTTTAAAGGTGTATGTGTGGTTGGTGAACTGTGAGGAGAGATGTGTTTAAAGGTGTATGTGTGGTTGGTGAACTGTGAGGAGAGATGTGTTTAAAGGTGTATGTGTGGCTGGTGAACTGTGGGGAGAGATGTGTTTAAAGGTGTATGTGTGGTTGGTGAACTGTGAGGAGAGATGTGTATGTGTGGTTGGTGAACTGTGAGGAGAGATGTGTTTAAAGGTGTATGTGTGGTTGGTGAACTGTGAGGAGAGATGTGTTTAAAGGTGTATGTGTGGTTGGTGAACTGTGAGGAGAGATGTGTTTAAAGGTGTATGTGTGGTTGGTGAACTGTGAGGAGAGATGTGTTTAAAGGTGTATGTGTGGTTGGTGAACTGTGAGGAGAGATGTGTTTAAAGGTGTATGTGTGGTTGGTGAACTGTGAGGAGAGATATGTTTAAAGGTGTATGTGTGGTTGGTGAACTGTGAGGAGAGATGTGTTTAAAGGTGTATGTGTGGTTGGTGAACTGTGAGGAGAGATGTGTTTAAAGGTGTATGTGTGGTTGGTGAACTGTGAGGAGAGATGTGTTTTAAGGTGTATGTGTGGTTGGTGAACTGTGAGGAGAGATGTGTTTAAAGGTGTATGTGTGGTTGGTGAACTGTGAGGAGAGATGTGTTTAAAGGTGTATGTGTGGTTGGTGAACTGTGAGGAGAGATGTGTTTAAAGGTGTATGTGTGGTTGGTGAACTGTGAGGAGAGATGTGTTTAAAGGTGTATGTGTGGTTGGTGAACTGTGAGGAGAGATGTGTTTAAAGGTGTATGTGTGGTTGGTGAACTGTGAGGAGAGATGTGTTTAAAGGTGTATGTGTGGTTGGTGAACTGTGAGGAGAGATGTGTTTAAAGGTGTATGTGTGGTTGGTGAACTGTGAGGAGAGATGTGTTTAAAGGTGTATGTGTGGTTGGTGAACTGTGAGGAGAGATGTGTTTAAAGGTGTATGTGTGGTTGGTGAACTGTGAGGAGAGATGTGTTTAAAGGTGTATGTGTGGTTGGTGAACTGTGAGGAGAGATGTGTTTAAAGGTGTATGTGTGGTTGGTGAACTGTGAGGAGAGATGTGTTTAAAGGTGTATGTGTGGTTGGTGAACTGTGAGGAGAGATGTGTTTAAAGGTGTATGTGTGGTTGGTGAACTGTGAGGAGAGATGTGTTTAAAGGTGTATGTGTGGTTGGTGAACTGTGAGGAGAGATGTGTTTAAAGGTGTATGTGTGGTTGGTGAACTGTGAGGAGAGATGTGTTTAAAGGTGTATGTGTGGTTGGTGAACTGTGAGGAGAGATGTGTTTAAAGGTGTATGTGTGGTTGGTGAACTGTGGGGAGAGATGTGTTTAAAGGTGTATGTGTGGTTGGAATGTCAGAGTGATAAAGTAGTAATGAGCTTCTTCAGGGAGACTATTTTTAACTCCTCAATAAACATGTGGGAATCAAAATAAACCCTCAATTGTTGCGTCTCTAATAATAATAATTTTGGGGGTGTTTATATTTATCCTGTCACTTTCACAAGTGTGTAATGGAAAAGTGTTTTCTTGCATATCACAACTCCCTCGGAGACACCCGCTGAGAGTGGGATCACAGCCGTGGCTCATATCACAACTCCCTCGGAGACACCCGCTGAGAGTGGGATCACAGCCGTGGCTCATATCACAACTCCCTCGGAGACACCCGCTGAGAGTGGGATCACAGCCGTGGCTCATATCACAACTCCCTCGGAGACACCCGCTGAGAGTGGGATCACAGCCGTGGCTCATATCACAACTCCCTCGGAGACACCCGCTGAGAGTGGGATCACAGCCGTGGCTCATATCACAACTCCCTCGGAGACACCCGCTGAGAGTGGGATCACAGCCGTGGCTCATATCACAACTCCTCGGAGACACCCGCTGAGAGTGGGATCACAGCCGTGGCTCATTGTCCAGCACACTTGGAGCAATTGTGTTTAAGTGCCTTGCTCAAGGGCACGGCGACAGGTCTTCAACTTGTCGGCTCGGGGATTCAAACCTACAACCTTTCGGTTACTAGCCAAACGCTCTAACCTCGAGGTTATACCTACCACCCCTCAAAACCATCTTTAACCTGTGTCCTGTCTAGGTCTGTGTCCCCAGGTTAGACTGAGCTGTGGTCTGTATCACCAGGTTAGACTGAGCTGTGGTCTGTGTAGGTCTGTAACTCCAGGTTAGACTGAGCTGTGGTCTGTGTAGGTCTGTATCCCCTGGTTAGACTGAGCTGTGGTCTGTGTAGGTCTGTATCTCCAGGTAGACTGAGCTGTGGTCTGTGTAGGTCTGTATCTCCAGGTTAGACTGAGCTGTGGTCTGTATCTCCAGGTTAGACTGAGCTGTGGTCTGTATCTCCAGGTTAGACTGAGCTGTGGTCTGTATCTCCAGGTAGACTGAGCTGTGTCCTATCTAGGTCTGTAACTCCAGGTTAGACTGAGCTGTGGTCTGTGTAGGTCTGTATCCCCTGGTTAGACTGAGCTGTGGTCTGTGTAGGTCTGTATCTCCAGGTAGACTGAGCTGTGGTCTGTGTAGGTCTGTATCTCCAGGTTAGACTGAGCTGTGGTCTGTATCTCCAGGTAGACTGAGCTGTGGTCTGTATCTCCAGGTTAGACTGAGCTGTGGTCTGTATCTCCAGGTTAGACTGAGCTGTGTCCTATCTAGGTATGTATCTCCAGGTTAGACTGAGCTGTGGTCAGTATCTCCAGGTTAGACTGAGCTGTAGTCTGTATCTCCAGGTTAGACTGAGCTGTGGTCTGTATCTCCAGGTTAGACTGAGCTGTGTCCTGTCTAGGTCTGTATCTCCAGGTTAGACTGAGCTGTGTCCTGTCTAGGTCTGTATCTCCAGGTTAGACTGCGCTGTGGTCTGTATCTCCAGGTAAACTGAGCTGTGGTCTGTATCTCCAGGTTAGACTGAGCTGTGGTCTGTATCTCCAGGTTAGACTGAGCTGTGGTCTGTATCTCCAGGTTAGACTGAGCTGTGTCCTGTCTAGGTCTGTATCTCCAGGTTAGACTGAGCTGTGTCCTGTCTAGGTCTGTATCTCCAGGTTAGACTGAGCTGTGGTCTGTATCTCCAGGTAAACTGAGATGTGGTCTGTATCTCCAGGTTAGACTGAGCTGTGGTCTGTGTAGGTCTGTATCTCCAGGTTAGACTGAGCTGTGGTCTGTATCTCCAGGTTAGACTGAGCTGTGGTCTGTATCTCCAGGTTAGACTGAGCTGTGGTCTGTATCTCCAGGTAGACTGAGCTGTGTCCTATCTAGGTCTGTAACTCCAGGTTAGACTGAGCTGTGGTCTGTGTAGGTCTGTATCCCCTGGTTAGACTGAGCTGTGGTCTGTGTAGGACTGTATCTCCAGGTAGACTGAGCTGTGGTCTGTGTAGGTCTGTATCCCCTGGTTAGACTGAGCTGTGGTCTGTGTAGGTCTGTATCTCCAGGTAGACTGAGCTGTGGTCTGTGTAGGTCTGTATCTCCAGGTTAGACTGAGCTGTGGTCTGTATCTCCAGGTAGACTGAGCTGTGGTCTGTATCTCCAGGTTAGACTGAGCTGTGGTCTGTATCTCCAGGTTAGACTGAGCTGTGGTCTGTATCTCCAGGTTAGACTGAGCTGTGGTCTGTATCTCCAGGTTAGACTGAGCTGTGTCCTATCTAGGTATGTATCTCCAGGTTAGACTGAGCTGTGGTCAGTATCTCCAGGTTAGACTGAGCTGTAGTCTGTATCTCCAGGTTAGACTGAGCTGTGGTCTGTATCTCCAGGTTAGACTGAGCTGTGTCCTGTCTAGGTCTGTATCTCCAGGTTAGACTGAGCTGTGTCCTGTCTAGGTCTGTATCTCCAGGTTAGACTGCGCTGTGGTCTGTATCTCCAGGTAAACTGAGCTGTGGTCTGTATCTCCAGGTTAGACTGAGCTGTGGTCTGTATCTCCAGGTTAGACTGAGCTGTGGTCTGTATCTCCAGGTTAGACTGAGCTGTGTCCTGTCTAGGTCTGTATCTCCAGGTTAGACTGAGCTGTGTCCTGTCTAGGTCTGTATCTCCAGGTTAGACTGAGCTGTGGTCTGTATCTCCAGGTAAACTGAGCTGTGGTCTGTATCTCCAGGTTAGACTGAGCTGTGGTCTGTATCTCCAGGTTAGACTGAGCTGTGGTCTGTATCTCCAGGTTAGACTGAGCTGTGGTCTGTATCTCCAGGTTAGACTGAGCTGTGGTCTGTATCTCCAGGTTAGACTGAGCTGTGGCCTGTATGTCCAGGTAAACTGAGCTGTGGTGAGTCTCTGTTTCCAGCCAGATCAGCCAGTCAGTGAGAGAGAGACCAGGGGATTCCTTTCCTTCTCCTGGTTGATCCGGCCTTTCCGGCGCTGCAGACAGATTGAGCCGTGGATCCTGGTCAGATGAAGCAGGCTGTCTGGGGAAGCACTGCTTGTATTGACAGATGGCTTATTGTCCCGCGGCTTCAGTCCCCTTCTGCATCCCAGTCCTCAGGCTGGAAGCCCTAACACTGCTGTTAATGTTATACCACGGGTCCTTCCCACTGCGGGGTGGGAGGTGATGGGTGTGTGACGTCTGTGTCAGTCAGTGGAGGCTGCTGAGGGGAGGACGGCTCATATTAATGGCTGGAACTGAGTAAATGTAATGGTATCATGGTTCATGTCCATTCACTCCATTCCAGACATTATTATGAGCCGTCCTCCCCTCTGTAGCCTCAGTGTGTGTGTGTGTGTGTGTGTGTGTGTGTGTGTGTGTGTGTGTGTGTGTGTGTGTGTGTGTGTGTGTGTGTGTGTGTGTGTGTGTGTGTGTGTGTGTGTGTGTGTGTGTGTGTGTGTGTGTGTGTGTGTGTGTGTGAACGAGTTTAACTACACTAGAAGTCCCCAAAAGAATTGTAAATGAACAAAAAGTTGACCAACTGGAGACATTTTGTTGGTCCCTACATTTATCAGTTTATCAGTCTTGTGAAGGTATCACCCAGTATAGATATCCCCCGTTGCTAGGGCTGCTCACCAGTCAAATGCTCTTTCTAAGGGGCTTAGGGTTAAAGGTGGAATTAGGGTTAGGTTTAGGTTTAGTGTCAGGAGCTAGGGTTAGTTTTCAGGTAAGGGTTAAGTTTAGGGTTAAGTTTAGGGTTAGGGTTAGTGTTAGGAGTTAGGGTTAGGGTTAGTTTTCAGGTAAGGGTTAAGTTAAGGGTTAAGTTTAGGTTTAGTGTCAGGAGCTTGGGTTAGTTTTCAGGTAAGGGTTAAGTTTAGGGTTAAGGTTAGGGTTAGTGTTAGGAGTTAGGGTTAGTTTTCAGGTAAGGGTTAAGTTAAGGGTTAAGGTTAGGGTTAGTGTTAGGAGTTAGGGTTAGTTTTCAGGTAAGGGTTAAGTTAAGGGTTAAGTTTAGGTTTAGTGACAGGAGCTCGGGTTAGTGTTAAGTTTAGGGTTAAGGTTAGGGTTAGTGTTAGGAGTTAGGGTTAGTTTTCAGGTAAGGGTTAATTTTAGGGTTAGGTTCAGGGGTTAGGGAAAATAGGATTTTTAATGGGACTGAATTGTGTGTCCCCACAAGGTTAGTTGAAAAAGACTGTGTGTGTTAGAGCTGGTGACTTAGCCATTAGCCTGCCGCCCACCCACTCCCTCTCCCCCTCACTGTACTGGAGCGGTGTTCCTGCTGAGAAAGACCTTGCCCCCCACCTTGCTGTTCCCCTCTAGTCACTGAAGGCATCATTACAACTCAGAGGGTGTGTGTGTTTCTGTGTGTGTGTGTGTGTGTGTGTTTATGTGTGTGTGTGTGTGAGAGAGAGAGTGCATGTGTGTTTGTGCGTCTTCGTTTGTGTGTGTGACATTTACTTCTGTGTGTCTGCGTTTGTTCATGCCTGTGTGTTTGTGGGCATCATATGCTCCTGTGTGTGTGTGTGTGTGTGTGTGTGTGTGTGTGTGTGTGTGTGTGTGTGTGTGTGTGTGTGTGTGTGTGTGTGTGTGTGTGTGTGTGTGTGTGTGTGTGTGTGTGTGTGTGTGTGTGTGTGTGTGTGTGTGTGTGTGTGAAACGTTATTATTTA
>NW_025754890.1:0-8482 GCF_021184085.1 Oncorhynchus gorbuscha
ACTAACCTGTACCCCCACACTGACTCGGTAACAGTACCCCCTGTATATAGCCTCATTACTAACCTGTACCCCACACTGACTCGGTAACAGTACCCCTGTATATAGCCTCATTACTAACCTGTACCCCCACACTGACTCGGTAACAGTACCCCTGTATATAGCCTCATTACTAACCTGTACCCCCACACTGACTCGGTAACAGTACCCCTGTATATAGTCTCATTACTAACCTGTACCCCCACACTGACTCGGTAACAGTACCCCTGTATATAGCCTCATTACTAACCTGTACCCCCACACTGACTCGGTAACAGTACCCCCTGTATATAGCCTCATTACTAACCTGTACCCCCACACTGACTCGGTAACAGTACCCCTGTATATAGCCTCATTACTAACCTGTACCCCCACACTGACTCGGTAACAGTACCCCTGTATATAGCCTCATTACTAACCTGTACCCCCACACTGACTCGGTAACAGTACCCCCTGTATATAGTCTCATTACTAACCTGTACCCCCACACTGACTCGGTAACAGTACCCCCTGTATATAGCCTCATTACTAACCTGTACCCCCACACTGACTCGGTAACAGTACCCCTGTATATAGCCTCATTACTAACCTGTACCCCCACACTGACTCGGTAACAGTACCCCCTGTATATAGCCTCATTACTAACCTGTACCCCCACACTGACTCGGTAACAGTACCCCCTGTATATAGCCTCATTACTAACCTGTACCCCCACACTGACTCGGTAACAGTACCCCCTGTATATAGCCTCATTACTAACCTGTACCCCCACACTGACTCGGTAACAGTACCCCTGTATATAGCCTCATTACTAACCTGTACCCCCACACTGACTCGGTAACAGTACCCCCTGTATATAGCCTCATTACTAACCTGTACCCCCACACTGACTCGGTAACAGTACCCCCTGTATATAGCCTCATTACTAACCTGTACCCCCACACTGACTCGGTAACAGTACCCCCTGTATATAGCCTCATTACTAACCTGTACCCCCACACTGACTCGGTAACAGTACCCCCTGTATATAGCCTCATTACTAACCTGTACCCCCACACTGACTCGGTAACAGTACCCCCTGTATATAGCCTCATTACTAACCTGTACCCCCACACTGACTTCGGTAACAGTACCCCCTGTATATAGTCTCATTACTAACCTGTACCCCCACACTGACTCGGTAACAGTACCCCCTGTATATAGCCTCATTACTAACCTGTACCCCCACTGACCTGTACCCCCACACTGACTCGGTAACAGTACCCCCTGTATATAGCCTCATTACTAACCTGTACCCCCACACTGACTCGGTAACAGTACCCCCTGTATATAGCCTCATTACTAACCTGTACCCCCACACTGACTCGGTAACAGTACCCCCTGTATATAGCCTCATTACTAACCTGTACCCCCACACTGACTCGGTAACAGTACCCCCTGTATATAGCCTCATTACTAACCTGTACCCCCACACTGACTCGGTAACAGTACCCCTGTATATAGCCTCATTACTAACCTGTACCCCCACACTGACTCGGTAACAGTACCCCTGTATATAGCCTCATTACTAACCTGTACCCCCACACTGACTCGGTAACAGTACCCCCTGTATATAGCCTCATTACTAACCTGTACCCCCACACTGACTCGGTAACAGTACCCCCTGTATATAGTCTCATTACTAACCTGTACCCCCACTACTGTACCCCACACTGACTCGGTAACAGTACCCCCTGTATATAGCCTCATTACTAACCTGTACCCCCACACTGACTCGGTAACAGTACCCCCTGTATATAGCCTCATTACTAACCTGTACCCCCACACTGACTCGGTAACAGTACCCCCTGTATATAGTCTCATTACTAACCTGTACCCCCACACTGACTCGGTAACAGTACCCCCTGTATATAGTCTCATTACTAACCTGTACCCCCACACTGACTCGGTAACAGTACCCCCTGTATATAGCCTCATTACTAACCTGTACCCCCACACTGACTCGGTAACAGTACCCCCTGTATATAGTCTCATTACTAACCTGTACCCCCACACTGACTCGGTAACAGTACCCCTGTATATAGCCTCATTACTAACCTGTACCCCCACACTGACTCGGTAACAGTACCCCCTGTATATAGCCTCATTACTAACCTGTACCCCCACACTGACTCGGTAACAGTACCCCCCTGTATATAGCCTCATTACTAACCTGTACCCCCACACTGACTCGGTAACAGTACCCCCTGTATATAGCCTCATTACTAACCTGTACCCCCACACTGACTCGGTAACAGTACCCCCTGTATATAGCCTCATTACTAACCTGTACCCCCACACTGACTCGGTAACAGTACCCCCCTGTATATAGCCTCATTACTAACCTGTACCCCCACACTGACTCGGTAACAGTACCCCCTGTATATAGCCTCATTACTAACCTGTACCCCCACACTGACTCGGTAACAGTACCCCCTGTATATAGCCTCATTACTAACCTGTACCCCCACACTGACTCGGTAACAGTACCCCTCCTGTATATAGCCTCATTACTAACCTGTACCCCCACACTGACTCGGTAACAGTACCCCCCTGTATATAGCCTCATTACTAACCTGTACCCCCACACTGACTCGGTAACAGTACCCCCTGTATATAGCCTCATTACTAACCTGTACCCCCACACTGACTCGGTAACAGTACCCCCCTGTATATAGCCTCAATATTGGTACTTTTTATTATTTCTTTACTTTATTTAGTAAATATTTTCTTAAAAACGGCATTGTTGGTTAAGGGCTTGTAAGTAAGGAGGTCTACTACACCTGTTTATTCGGCATATGTTGACAAATACAATTTGATATTAGTTAGGCATGAGTTAGGCATGGTTCTGCAGAGGGCACAGCTGCCCTGCCTTGTCCTTCCTCCGGTCACTATGATGCCAAAATGGAGGGTTGTTTGCAGGGCCTGGCAGAGCCTAGACCAGGTAAATGGAGGGTTGTTTGCAGGGCCTGGCAGAGCCTAGACCAGGTAAATGGAGGGTTGTTTGCAGGGCCTGGCAGAGCCTAGACCAGGTAAATGGAGGGTTGTTTGCAGGGCCTGGCAGAGCCTAGACCAGGTAAATGGAGGGTTGTTTGCAGGGCCTGGCAGAGACCTAGACCAGGTAAATGGAGGGTTGTTTGCAGGGGCCTGGCAGAGCCTAGACCAGGTAAATGGAGGGTTGTTTACAGGGCCTGGCAGAGACCTAGACCAGGTAAATGGAGGGTTGTTTGCAGGGCCTGGCAGAGCCTAGACCAGGTAAATGGAGGGTTCTTTGCAGGGCCTGGCAGAGCCTAGACCAGGTAAGGTTGTGAGGCTCTGATACACAACACTTAAAAGGAGAGCCCAAGATTATTACGCTCCGTCTCAGGTTACAACCTGCCACAGGAAGGAAATACACTGGGGGGAACCGCCATGGTAAACCACTTACCTTACATCATATGTGAGAGAAGGTACAGCACGACAGCTTAGAACTAGTGTATTTCTCAGTCAGTCTAGCTTTTAAATATGTAGTCCTTCACAGGGTTAAAGTTAGTCAAGGTCCCTGACCTCTCACCTCTAATCCATGAGCACCAGGTCAAGGCATGTTGACTCTGACCTGCTAAGAAGGGACTGACCTGTGAAGGCAGGTCAGCAAGTTATCATACCATTACCAGATACCTGTGCTTGGAGGCCAGAGAAGAGTGTGTGGGTGGTAGAAGAAAAGTGCACTGGGTGGTAGGAGAAAAGCACGCGCGCCACACACACACACACACACACACACACACACACACACACACACACACACACACACACACACACACACACACACACACACACACACACACACACACACACACACACACACACACAGGATATGGCTACTTATAGCAGGCCCAACATAGCAAGTCCCTTTACATCTTAGAGGATGCCTGGTTATTCTTTAAAAGTGCCTTCCTCACCATCTTAAATAAGCATGCCCCATTAAAAAAAATTGAACTAAAAACAGCCCTTGGTTCACTCCAGACCTGACTGCCCTCGACCAGCACAAAAACATCCTGTGGCGTTCTGCATTAGCATCGAATAACCCCGTGATATGCAACTTTTCAGGGAAGTTAGGAGCAAATATACACAGTCAGTTAAGAAAGCAAAGGCTAGCTTTTTAAAACAGAAATTCTCATCCTGTAGCACAAACTGCAAAAAGTTGAGCCACTGAGGTCCATGGAGAATAAGAGCACCTCCTCCCAGCTGCCCACTGCACTGAGGCTAGGTAACACGGTCACCACGATAAATCTACGATAATCGAGAATTTAAATAAGCATTTTTCTACGGCTGGCCATGCTTTCCACCTGGCTACCCCTACCCCGGCCAACAGCTCTGCACCCCCCATAGCAACTTCCCAAGACCCCCCACTTCTCCTTCACCCAAATCCAGATAGCTGATGTTCTGAATGAGCTGCAAAACCTGGACCTGTACAAATCAGCTGGGCTAGAAAATCTGGACTAGAGGTCAACCGATTTAATCGAATGGCCGATTAATTAGGGCCGATTTCAAGTTTTCACAACAAATCGGAAATCTGTAATTTTGGACGCCAATTGTTTTTTGGTTTTTTTATCTTTATTTAACGAGGCAAGTCAGTTAAGAACACATTCTTATTTTCAATGACGGCCTTGGAGCGGTGGGTTAACTGCCTTGTTCAGGTGCAGAGCGACAGATTTTTACCTTGTCTGTTCAGGTGCAGAACGACAGATTCTTACCTTGTCAGCTCAGGGATTCAATCTTGCAACGGTTAACTAATCAAACGCTCTAACCACCTGCCTCTCGAGGAGCCTGCCTGTTACACGAATGCAGTAAGAAGCCAAGGTAAGTTGCTAGCTAGCATTAAACTTAATCATAATCACTAGTTATAACTAAATATGGTCGATGATATTACTAGTTTATCTAGCGTGTCCTGCGTTGCATATAATCGATGCAATGCTCATTGGGCCGCCTGGCTAATTGCAAACTAATTTGCCAGAATTTTACGTAATTACGACATAGCATTGAAGGTTGTGCAATGTAACAGGAATATTTAGATTTATGGATGACACCCATTAGATGAAATACAGAACGGTTCTGTATTTCACTTAAAGAATAAACGTCTTGTTTTCGAGATGATAGTTTCCGGATTCGACCATATTAATGACCCAAGGCTCGCATTTCTGTGTGTTATGTTATAATTAAGTCTATGATTTGATATAGCAGTCTGACTGAGCGATGGTAGGCACCAGCAGGCTCATAAGCATTCATTCAAACAGCACTTCCGTGCGTTTTGCCAGCAGCTCTGCTGTTTATGACTTCAAGCCTATCAACCCCCGAGATTAGGCTGGTGAGATTAGGCTGGTGTAGCGATGTGATGTGAAATGGCTAGCTAGTTAGCGGAGTGCGCGCTAATAGCGTTTCAAACGTCACTCACTCTGAGCCTTGGAGTGGTTGTTTCCCCTCACTCTGCATGGGTAACGCTGCTTCGAGGGTGGCTGTTGTCGATGCGTTCCTGGTTCGAGCGCAGGTAGGAGCGAGGAGAGGGACGGAAGCTATACTGTTACACTGGCAATACTAAAGTGCCTATAAGAACATCCAATAGTCAAAGGTTCATGAAATACAAATGGTATAGAAAGAAATAGTCCTATAATTCCTACAACTTCAAACTTACCTGGGAATATTGAAGACTCGTGTTAAAAGGAACCACCAGCTTTCATTTGGTCTCATGTTCTGAGCAAGGAACTTAAACGTTAGCTTTCTTACATGGCACATATTGCACTTTTACTTTCTTCTCCAACACTTTGTTTTTGCGTTATTTAAACCAAATTGAATACGTTTCATTATTTATTTGAGGCTAAATTGATTTTATTGATGTATTATATTAAAGTTAAAATAAGTGTTCATTCAGTATTGTTGTAATTGTCATTATTACAAATACATTTTTTTAATCGGCCAATTAAAATCGGTATCGGCTTTTTTGTCCTCCAGTAATCGGTATCGCGTTGAAAATCATAACTGGTCTACCTCTAATCTGGAGACCCTCTTTAAAATTATCCACCACAATTGTTGCAACCCCTATTACTAGCCTGTTCAACCTCTCTTCGTATTGTCTGAGATCCTCAAAGATTGAAACACAGTCATCCCCCTTCAAAAGGGGACATCAACTAAACTGTTACAGACCTATATCTATCCTACCCTGCATCTCTAAGGTCTTCGAAAGCTAAGCACAAACAGACCACTGACCATTCCAAATCCCACCGTACCTCTCCGCTATGCAATCTGGTTTCCAAGCTGGTCATGGGTGCACCTCAGCCACGCTCAAGGTCCTAAACGATATCATAACCGTCCATCAATAAAAGACAGTACTGTGCAGCAGTCTTCCTCGAGCCTGGCTAAGGATTGACTCTGTCAATCACCTCATTCTTATCGGCAGACTCCAACCGCCTTGGTTTCTCAAATGACTGCTCTCGCTCTGTTCACCCAGTACTTCTCAGATAGAGTTCAGTGTGTCAAATCGGAGGGCCTGTTGTCCGGACTTCTGCCAGTCTCTACGGGGATGCCACAGGGTTCAATTCTAGGGCCGACTCCGAACGATTCTCTGTCTATATCAATGATGTCGCTCTTGCTGCTGGTGATTCTCTGATCCACCTCTACGCTGAGACTCACCATTCTATATACCTCCCTGGCCCTTCTTTGGACACTATGTTAACTAAACTCCAGACGAGCTTCAATGCCATACAACATTCCTTCCTTGGACTCCAACTGCTCTTAAATGCAAGTAAACTAAATGCATGTAAAACTAAATGCATGCTCTTCAATCGATCATGCCCACACCCGCCTCTGCCTGACTAGAAGCACTACTCTCTCTGGACGGTTCTGACTTTGAATACAGTGGGGCAAAAAAGTATTTAGTCAGTCACCAATTGTGCAAGTTCTCCCACTTAAAAAGATGAGAGAGGCCTGTAATTTTCATCATCGGTACACTTCAACTATGGCAGACAAAATGAGAAGAAAAAAAAAATCCAGAAAATCACATTGTAGGATTTTTAATGAATGTATTTGCAAATTATGGTGGAAAATAAGTATTTGGTCAATAACAAAAGTTTCTCAATACTTGTTATATACCCTTTGTTGGCAATGATAGAGGTCAAACGTTTTCTATAAGTCTTCACAAGGTTTTCACACACTGTTGCTGTATTTTGGCTCATTCCTCCATGCAGATCTCCCTAGAGCAGTGATGTTTTGGGGCTGTTGCTGGGCAACATTGGACTTCTCCCTCTCCAAAGATTTTCTATGGGGTTGAGATCTGAGACTGGCTGTGCCACCCAGGATCTTGACATGCTTCTTACGAAGCCACTCCATTGCCCGGGCGGTGTTTGGGATCATTGGTCATGCTGAAAGACCCAGCCAATGCTTCATCTTCAATGCCTTTGCTGATGGAAGGAGGTTTTCACTCAAAATCTCACGATACATGGCCCCATTCATTCTTTCCTTTACACGGATCTGTCGTCCTGGTCCCTTTGCAGAAAAACAGCCCCAAGGCATCATGTTTCCACCCCCATGCTTCACAGTAGGTATGTTGTTCTTTGGATGCAACTCAGCATTCTTTGTCCTCCAAACACGACGAGTTTAGTATTTACCAAAAAGTTATATTTTGGTTTCATCTGACCATGTGACATTCTCCCAATCTTCTTCTGGATCATCCAAATGCTCTCTAGCAAACTTCAGACGGGCCTGGACATGTACTGGCTTAAGCAGGGGGACACGTCTGGCACTGCAGGATTTGAGTCCCTGGCGGCGTAGTGTGTTACTTTGGTCCCAGCTCTCTGCAGGTCATTCACTAGGTCCCCCAGTGTGGTTCTGGGATTTTTGCTCACCGTTCTTGTGATCATTTTGACCCCACGGGGTGAGATCTTGCGTGGAGCCCCAGATCGAGGGAGATTATCAGTGGTCTTGTATGTCTTCCATTTCCTAATAATTGCTCCCACAGTTGATTTCTTCAAACCAAGCTGCTTACCTATTGCAGATTCAGTCTTCCCAGCCTGGTGCAGGTCTACAATTTTGTTTCTGGTGTCCTTTGACAGCTCTTTGGTCTTGGCCATAGTGGAGTTTGGAGTGTGACTGTTTGAGGTTGTGGACAGGTCTTTTATACTGATAATAAGTTCAAACAGGTGCCATTAATACAGGTAGCGAGTGGAGGACAGAGGAGCCTCTTAAACAGGTCTGTGAGAGCCAGAAATCTTGCTTATTTGTAGTTGACCAAATACTTATTTTCCACCATAATTTGCAAATAAATTCATTAAAAATCCTACAATGTGATTTTCTGGATTTTTTTCCTCATTTTGTCTGTCATAGTTGAAGTGTACCGATGATGAAAATTACAGGCCTCTCATCTTTTTAAGTGGGAGAA
>NW_025754891.1:0-8481 GCF_021184085.1 Oncorhynchus gorbuscha
CTTCACAGTCAGCCCACTAACACCTCTCTCAGAGCCTTCACAGTCAGCCCACTAACACCTCTCTCAGAGCCTTCACAGTCAGCCCACTAACACCTCTCTCAGAGCCTTCACAGTCAGCCCACTAACACCTCTCTCAGAGCCTTCACAGTCAGCCCACTAACACCTCTCTCAGAGCCTTCACAGTCAGCCCACTAACACCTCTCTCAGAGCCTTCACAGTCAGCCCACTAACACCTCTCTCAGAGCCTTCACAGTCAGCCCACTAACACCTCTCTCAGAGCCTTCACAGTCAGCCCACTAACACCTCTCTCAGAGCCTTCACAGTCAGCCCACTAACACCTCTCTCAGAGCCTTCACAGTCAGCCCACTAACACCTCTCTCAGAGCCTTCACAGTCAGCCCACTAACACCTCTCTCAGAGCCTTCACAGTCAGCCCACTAACACCTCTCTCAGAGCCTTCACAGTCAGCCCACTAACACCTCTCTCAGAGCCTTCACAGTCAGCCCACTAACACCTCTCTCAGAGCCTTCACAGTCAGCCCACTAACACCTCTCTCAGAGTCCTTCACAGTCAGCCCACTAACACCTCTCTCAGAGCCTTCTACAGTCAGCCCACTAACACCTCTCTCAGAGCCTTCACAGTCAGCCCACTAACACCTCTCTCAGATCCTTCACAGTCAGCCCACTAACACCTCTCTCTAGATCCTTCACAGTCAGCCCACTAACACCTCTCTCAGAGCCTTCACAGTCAGCCCACTAACACCTCTCTCAGAGCCTTCACAGTCAGCCCACTAACACCTCTCTCAGAGCCTTCACAGTCAGCCCACTAACACCTCTCTCAGATCCTTCACAGTCAGCCCACTAACACCTCTCTCAGATCCTTCAGTCAGCCCACTAACACCTCTCTCAGAGCCTTCACAGTCAGCCCACTAACACCTCTCTCAGAGCCTTCACAGTCAGCCCACTAACACCTCTCTCAGAGCCTTCACAGTCAGCCCACTATAACATCTCTCTCAGAGCCTTCACAGTCAGCCCACTATAACATCTCTCTCAGACCACAGTAAAATCACAGCGTATCTGAGGAGAGCAGAACCCAACCATGAAGCATCACGGCCCAATAAATGACATGGTACAAAACAGGCCTATAGATGGAGTGCAAACAGTACAGACATCTACCAAAGAGCAATTAGTAGCCAAAAATACAATCTCTCCTGGACAACTTTTTAGCCTTAACCTTTGGCCGTTTGAAATATAAACTTTATATTTGACAAATTAGCCTCCTTGGCTAATCTAAAGAAGCATAAGCAAGAGCAAACCAGAAATAACAGAAAATGAAAAATGATTTGATAATGATTGCAAAAATCTAAGAAAGTTATTGAGAAATATATCTAATCAGAAACACAGAGAACCAGACAACAAAAATATAGGCCTTCAATATGGGGAAACACTGAAGCAATACAAACACACCCTAAGAACAAAGGAACAGAACATTAGAAATCAGCTGGATGGAATTGAGGAATCCATAGAATCAAACCACTTCTGGGAGAATTGGAATAACTTAGACAAACCTCATCATGAGGAATTGGCTATCCAAAATGGGGATGTGTGGAGAAATCACGTTGAAAAACTCCACAGCAATATAACAACGAGTCCAGAACAAAAAGCTATACAAGAAAAATGCTTGAATCAGCACTAAAAGACTATCAGAATCCTGTGGATTCCCCAGTTACAGAAGACTATCAGAATCCTGTGGATACCCCAGTTACAGAAGACTATCAGAATCCTGTGGATTCCCCAATTACAGAAGAAGACTATCAGAATCCTGTGGATACCCCAGTTACAGAAGAAGACTATCAGAATCCTGTGGATACCCCAGTTACAGAAGAAGACTATCAGAATCCTGTGGATACCCCAGTTACAGAAGAAGACTATCAGAATCCTGTGGATACCCCAATTACAGAAGAAGACTATCAGAATCCTGTGGATACCCCAATTACAGAAGAAGACTATCAGAATCCTGTGGATACCCCAATTACAGAAGAAGACTATCAGAATCCTGTGGATACCCCAATTACAGAAGAAGACTATCAGAATCCTGTGGATACCCCAATTACAGAAGAAGACTATCAGAATCCTGTGGATACCCCAGTTACAGAAGAAGACTATCAGAATCCTGTGGATACCCCAATTACAGAAGAAGACTATCAGAATCCTGTGGATACCCCAATTACAGAAGAAGACTTCAGAATCCTGTGGATACCCCAATTACAGAAGAAGACTATCAGAATCATGTTGATTCACCAATTACAGAAGAAGACTATCAGAATCCTGTGGATACCCCAGTTACAGAAGAAGACTATCAGAATCCTGTGGATACCCCAATTACAGAAGAAGACTATCAGAATCCTGTGGATACCCCAATTACAGAAGAAGACTCAGAATCCTGTGGATACCCCAATTACAGAAGAAGACTATCAGAATCATGTTGATTCACCAATTACAGAAGAAGACTATCAGAACACTGTGGATTCACCAATTACAGAAGAAGAATTATTGGAAAAACGATGCACTCTCCAAACCAAAAAGGCCTGTGGTGCTGATGGTATTTTAAATGAAATGATCAAATATACAGACCACAAATTCAAATTGGCTATACTCAAACTCTTCAACATTATCCTCACTGCAGGTATTTTCCCTGATATTTGGAACCAGGGATTGATCACACCAATCCATAAAAATGGAGACAAATTTGACCCAAATAATTTGAGGAATTTGCGTTAACAGCAACTTGGGGGAAATTCTCTGCAGTATCATAAATAGCAGACTACATTTCCTTGACAAATGGATTTCTAAAAAATGATGGTACAACAGACCACATGTCCACCCTCCACACTCTAATTGACAAACAAGTCAACCAAAACAAAGGCAAAATCTACTCGTGTTGTGTAGATTTCAAGAAAGCACTTGATTCAATTTGGCACAAAAGTATTTTTTATAAACTAATAGAAAGTGGTATTGGAGGGAAAACATATGATTTTATTAAATCAATGTACATTAAAAAAAACAAATGTGCGGTTAAAATTGGCAACAAGCAAACACACTTCTTTTCTCAGGGACGGGGAGTGAAACAGGGCTGCCCAATAAGTCCAACACTATTTAACATCTACATTAATGAATTGGCAAAAACATTAGAAGAATCGGCAGCACCTGGTATCACCCTACACAACACTGAAATCAAGTGTCTGCTGTACACAGATGACCTGGTGCTGCTGTCTCCCACTAAAGAGGGTTACAGCAGCACCTAGATCGTCTTCACAGGTTCTGTCAGACCTGGGCTCTGACCGTTAACCACAGGTTCTGTCAGACCTGGTCTCTGACCGTTAACCACAGGTTCTGTCAGACCTGGACTCTGACCGTTAACCACAGGTTCTGTCAGACCTGGGCTCTGACCGTTAACCACAGGTTCTGTCAGACCTGGACTCTGACCGTTAACCACAGGTTCTGTCAGACCTGGGCTCTGACCGTTAACCACAGGTTCTGTCAGACCTGGGCTCTGACCGTTAACCACAGGTTCTGTCAGACCTGGGCTCTGACCGTTAACCACAGGTTCTGTCAGACCTGGACTCTGACCGTTAACCACAGGTTCTGTCAGACCTGGGCTCTGACCGTTAACCACAGGTTCTGTCAGACCTGGGCTCTGACCGTTAACCACAGGTTCTGTCAGACCTGGGCTCTGACCGTTAACCACAGGTTCTGTCAGACCTGGGCTCTGACCGTTAACCACAGGTTCTGTCAGACCTGGGCTCTGACCGTTAACCACAGGTTCTGTCAGACCTGGGCTCTGACCGTTAACCACAGGTTCTGTCAGACCTGGGCTCTGACCGTTAACCACAGGTTCTGTCAGACCTGGGCTCTGACCGTTAACCACAGGTTCTGTCAGACCTGGGCTCTGACCGTTAACCACAGGTTCTGTCAGACCTGGGCTCTGACCGTTAACCACAGGTTCTGTCAGACCTGGGCTCTGACCGTTAACCACAGGTTCTGTCAGACCTGGGCTCTGACCGTTAACCACAGGTTCTGTCAGACCTGGGCTCTGACCGTTAACCACAGGTTCTGTCAGACCTGGGCTCTGACCGTTAACCACAGGTTCTGTCAGACCTGGGCTCTGACCGTTAACCACAGGTTCTGTCAGACCTGGGCTCTGACCGTTAACCACAGGTTCTGTCAGACCTGGGCTCTGACCGTTAACCACAGGTTCTGTCAGACCTGGGCTCTGACCGTTAACCACAGGTTCTGTCAGACCTGGGCTCTGACCGTTAACCACAGGTTCTGTCAGACCTGGGCTCTGACCGTTAACCACAGGTTCTGTCAGACCTGGGCTCTGACCGTTAACCACAGGTTCTGTCAGACCTGGGCTCTGACCGTTAACCACAGGTTCTGTCAGACCTGGGCTCTGACCGTTAACCACAGGTTCTGTCAGACCTGGGCTCTGACCGTTAACCACAGGTTCTGTCAGACCTGGAGGCTCTGACCGTTAATACAGGTTCTGTCAGACCTGGGCTCTGACCGTTAGCCCACAGGTTCTGTCAGACCTGGGTTCTGACCGTTAACCACAGGTTCTGTCAGACCTGGGCTCTGACCGTTAGCCACAGGTTCCTGTCAGACCTGGGCTCTGACCGTTAACCACAGGTTCTGTCAGACCTGGGCTCTGACCGTTAACCACAGGTTCTGTCAGACCTGGGCTCTGACCGTTAACCACAGGTTCTGTCAGACCTGGGCTCTGACCGTTAGCCACAGGTTCTGTCAGACCTGGGCTCTGACCGTTAACCACAGGTTCTGTCAGATGTGGGCTCTGACCGTTAACCACAGGTTCTGTCTGGGCTCTGACCGTTAACCACAGGTTCTGTTGTGACCTGGGCTCTGACCGTTAACCACAGGTTCTGCCGTATGCCTCTGACCGTTAACCACAGGTTCTGGGTCAGATGTGGGCTCTGACCGTTAACCACAGGTTCTGTCAGACCTGGGCTCTGACCGTTAACCACAGGTTCTGTCAGACCTGGGCTCTGACCGTTAACCACAGGTTCTGTCAGACCTGGGCTCTGACCGTTAACCACAGGTTCTGTCAGACCTGGGCTCTGACCGTTAACCACAGGTTCTGTCAGACCTGGGCTCTGACCGTTAACCACAGGTTCTGTCAGACCTGGGCTCTGACCGTTAACCACAGGTTCTGTCAGACCTGGGCTCTGACCGTTAACCACAGGTTCTGTCAGACCTGGGCTCTGACCGTTAACCACAGGTTCTGTCAGACCTGGACTCTGACCGTTAACCACAGGTTCTGTCAGACCTGGTCTCTGACCGTTAACCACAGGTTCTGTCAGACCTGGTCTCTGACCGTTAACCACAGGTTCTGTCAGACCTGGTCTCTGACCGTTAACCACAGGTTCTGTCAGACCTGGTCTCTGACCGTTAACCACAGGTTCTGTCAGACCTGGTCTCTGACCGTTAACCACAGGTTCTGTCAGACCTGGACTCTGACCGTTAACCTAAAAAAAATATATATAATGATATTCAAAAAAAGGCCCGGAAATCAGAATGACAAATATAAATTCCATTTGTACACAATTCTATAAAAACACACCAAAAACTACACATCTAGGACTAAATATCAGCAACACGGGTAGCTTTCACATGGCTGTGAACGAACTGAGAGACAAAGCAAGAAGAGCATTCTATGCCATTAAAAGGAACATCAAAATCTGGCTCAAAATGTTCCAATCAGTTCTAGAACCAATTGCTCTATATGGCAGTGAAGTATTGGGTCCAATCTCTAATAATGAATTTACCAAATGGGACAAACATCCAATCGAAATACTGCATGCAGAGTTTTGCAAGACTGTATCGCAAGTGCAAAGGAAAAACTCAAAATTACGCATGTAGAGCAGAATTGGGCCAATACCCCCTCCTCATTGGAATAGAAGAAAGAGCCATCAAATCTTACAACCATCTAAGAACAAGTGACCCCAAAACATTCCATCACACAGCTCTACAATGTCAAGAGATGAAACAAGAGAAGAGTCCCCTCAGCCAGCTGGTTCTGAGGCTCAGTTCACTAACCCAAACCAACCCCATAGAGCCTCAGGACAGCAGTCAGCCAGCTGGTTCTGGGGCTCAGTTCACTAACCCAAACCAACCCCATAGAGCCTCAGGACAGCAGTCAGCCAGCTGGTTCTGAGGCCCAGTTCACTAACCCAAACCAACCCCATAGAGCCTCAGGACAGCACTCAGAAAATCTGGCCCAACCAAATCATCACAAAACAAAAACAAAAATATATCAGCTATTGGAAAGACTACAAAAAAATCTAAGTAAACTTCAATGCTATTTTTCTCTAAACAGACAGTCTGCCACCAAGTACTATCTGACCACTGTGACTGATAGAAAACCGAGGAAAACATTGACTAGGTACAGACTCAGTGAGCACAGTCTGGCTATAGAGACCAGTCGTCACAGACAAACCTGGCTGCCCAGAGAGGACAGTCTGGCTGTAGAGACCGGTTGTCACAGACAAACCTGGCTGCCCAGAGAGGACAGTCTGGCTATAGAGACCGGTCGTCACAGACAAACCTAGAGAGGACAGTCTGGCTATAGAGACCGGTCATCACAGACAAACCTGGCTGCCCAGAGAGGACAGTCTGGCTATAGAGACCGGTCGTCACAGACAAACCTGGCTGCCCAGAGAGGACAGTCTGGCTATAGAGACCAGTCGTCACAGACAAACCTGGCTGCCCAGAGAGGACAGTCTGGCTGTAGAGACCGGTCGTCACAGACAAACCTGGCTGTCCAGAGAGGACAGTCTGGCTATAGAGACCGGTCGTCACAGACAAACCTGGCTGCCCAGAGAGGACAGTCTGGCTATAGAGACCGGTCGTCACAGACAAACCTGGCTGCCCAGAGAGGACAGTCTGGCTATAGAGACCGGTCGTCACAGACAAACCCAGAGAGGACAGTCTGGCTATAGAGACCGGTCGTCACAGACAAACCTGGCTGCTCAGAGAGGACAGGCTGTGCTCACTCTGCTCCAGGGGAGAGGAAGAGACAGAGCTGCATTTCCTATTATTACTGTGACAAACACTCAGACCTAAGAGAGTATTTCTTTCCCAAAATTATAATTCAATACAAAGAATTTGAAACTATAAAAGATGAAGAAAAAATCAAATATTTGCCCTTTTGGCAGCCGAATATGTGTCCTGCCACAACCTGAGGGACAGCCAGTGAAAAGTGTAATGTATGGTCGATAATATTTCCCATCTTGTTTTATTTTGTCTTTCATACCAGGTCATGTGTCTTCTCTGGTCTACTACCAGGTCATGTGTCTTCTCTGGTCTACTACCAGGTCATGTGTCTTCTCTGGTCTACTACCAGGTCACGTGTCTTCTCAGTCATGTTGACACTGGTCTACTACCAGGTCATGTGTCTTCTCAGTCATGTTGACACTGGTCTACTACCAGGTCATGTGTCTTCTCAGTCATGTTGACACTGGTCTACTACCAGGTCATGTGTCTTCTCAGTCATGTTGACACTGGTCTACTACCAGGTCATGTGTCTTCTCAGTCATGTTGACACTGGTCTACTACCAGGTCATGTGTCTTCTCAGTCATGTTGACACTGGTCTACTACCAGGTCATGTGTCTTCTCAGTCATGTTGACACTGGTCTACTACCAGGTCATGTGTCTTCTCAGTCATGTTGACACTGGTCTACTACCAGGTCATGTGTCTTCTCAGTCATGTTGACACTGGTCTACTACCAGGTCATGTGTCTTCTCAGTCATGTTGACACTGGTCTACTACCAGGTCATGTGTCTTCTCAGTCATGTTGACACTGGTCTACTACCAGGTCATGTGTCTTCTCAGTCATGTTGACACTGGTCTACTACCAGGTCATGTGTCTTCTCAGTCATGTTGACACTGGTCTACTACCAGGTCATGTGTCTTCTCAGTCATGTTGACACTGGTCTACTACCAGGTCATGTGTCTTCTCAGTCATGTTGACACTGGCCTACTACCAGGTCATGTGTCTTCTCAGTCATGTTGGCACTGGTCTACTACCAGGTCATGTGTCTTCTCAGTCATGTTGACACTGGTCTACTACCAGGTCATGTGTCTTCTCAGTCATGTTGACACTGGTCTACTACCAGGTCATGTGTCTTCTCAGTCATGTTGACACTGGTCTACTACCAGGTCATGTGTCTTCTCAGTCATGTTGACACTGGTCTACTACCAGGTCATGTGTCTTCTCAGTCAAGTCATGTTGACACTGGTCTACTACCAGGTCATGTGTCTTCTCAGTCATGTTGACACTGGTCTACTACCAGGTCATGTGTCTTCTCAGTCATGTTGACACTGGTCTACTACCAGGTCATGTGTCTTCTCAGTCATGTTGACACTGGTCTACTACCAGGTCATGTGTCTTCTCAGTCATGTTGA
>NW_025754892.1:0-8481 GCF_021184085.1 Oncorhynchus gorbuscha
TGACGAGCATTAAGTCATTTGGCAGAACGGATGTACTCAAGGTTCTTATGGTCTGTCCAAACGACAAAAGGAACGGTCGCCCCTCCAACCACTGTCGCCATTCGCCTAGGGCTAAGCGGATGGCGAGCAGTTCGCGGTTACCCACATCATAGTTGCGTTCAGATGGCGACAGGCGATGAGAAAAATAAGCGCAAGGATGAACCTTATCGTCAGACTGGAAGCGCTGGGATAGAATGGCTCCCACGCCTACCTCCTGAAGCGTCAACCTCGACAATGAATTGTCTAGTGACGCCAGGAGTAACGAGGATAGAGCCGACGTGAAACGCTTTTTTAGAAGATCAAAAGCCTCTGGGCGGAACCGACCACTTAAAACACGCCTGACAGAAGTAAGAGCTGTGAGAGGGGCAGCAACTTGACCGAAATTACGAATGAAACGCCTACAGAAATTAGCGAAACCTAGAAAGCGCTGCAACTCGACACGTGACCTTGGAACGGGCCACTCACTGACAGCTTGACCTTAGCGGAATCCATCTGAATGCCTTCAGCGGAAATAACGGAACCGAGAAAAGTAACGGAGGAGACATGAAAAGAGCACTTCTCAGCCTTCACGTAGAGACAATTCTCTAAAAGGCGCTGGAGAACACGTCGAACGTGCTGAACATGAATCTCGAGTGACGGTGAAAAATCAGGATATCGTCAAGGTAGACAAAACAAAGATGTTCAGCATGTCTCTCAGAACATCATTAACTAATGCCTGAAAACAGCTGGGCGCATTGGCGAGACCAAACGGCAGAACCCGGTACTCAAAATGCCCTAACGGAGTGTTAAACGCCGTTTCCACTCGTCCCCTCTCTGATGCGCACGAGATGGTAAGCGTTACGAAGGTCCAACTTAGTAAAGCACCTGGCTCCCTGCAGAATCTCGAAGGCTGATGACATAGGGGAAGCTGGGATAACGATTCTTAACCGTTATGTCATTCAGCCCTCGATAATCCACGCAGGGGCGCAGAGTACCGTCCTTTTCTTAACAAAAACCCCGCCCGGCCGGAGAGGAAGAAGGCACTATGGTACCGCGCCAAGAGACACAGACAAATAATCCTCGAGAGCCTTACGTTCGGGAGCCGACAGAGAGTATAGTCTACCCCGAGGAGGAGTGGTCCCCGGAAGGAGATCAATACTACAATCATACGACCGGTGAGGAGGAAGGGAGTTGGCTCGGGACCGACTGAAGACCGTGCGCAGATCATGATATTCCTCCGGCACTCCTGTCAAATCGCCAGGTTCCTCCTGAGAAGTGGGGACAGAAGAAATGGGAGGGATGGCAGACATTAAACACTTCACATGACAAGAAACGTTCCAGGATAGGATAGAATTACTAGACCAATTAATAGAAGGATTATGACATACTAGCCAGGATGACCCAAAACAACAGGTGTAAAAGGTGAACGAAAATAAAAAAGAAATAGTCTCACTGTGGTTACCAGATACTGTGAGGGTTAAAGGTAGTGTCTCAAATCTGATACTGGGAAGATGACTACCATCTAAGGCTAACATGGGCGTAGGCTTGTCTAACTGTCTGAAAGGAATGTCATGTTTCGAGCCCATGCTTCGTCCATGAAACAACCCTCAGCCCCAGAGTCTATCAAGGCACTGCATGTAGCACTCCGAACCGGTCCAGCGTAGATGGACCGACATAGTAGTACAGGATCTAGATGGAGAGACCTGAGTAGTAGCGCCACCAGTAGCCTCCGCTACTGATGAGCTCTGGCTTTTACTGGACATGAATTGACAAAATGTCCATCAAACCGCAATAGAGGCACAGGCGGTTGGTGATCCTCCGTTCCCTCTCCTTAGTCGAGATGCGAATACTCTCCCAGGCTGCATGGGCTCAGTCTTGAGCCAGAGAGGGAGATGGTTGCGAAGGGAGCAGGGAAACACCGTTGACGCGAGCTCCTTCCACGAGCTTGGTGACGTAAGATCTACACCCGTTTCTATGCGGATGGCGAAAGCAATCAAAGAGTCCACACTGGAAGGAACCTCCGGGAGAGAATTCATCTTTAACCACTGCGTGGAGTCCCTCCAGAAAACGAGCAGCACTCCTTGGGCTGCCCGGAGTAGCAAGGTGGGTTATTAACCCTAGGTTCCGGAGTGCTCGGCAGACCAGGAAGTAACAGGTGGCACGAGGCGAAGACTCTGGAACTGTCCAGAGAGGTCGGAAACCTGAGCGGCCAGGTTCTCCATGGCATGACGAGCAGCAGACAATTCCTGCTCGTGTCTGCCGAGCATGGCTCCTTGGATCTCGACGGCAGTGTTACGAGCGTCTGTAGTCGCTGGGTCCATTCTTTGGTCGGATCCTTCTGTTATGCAGGTGAATGAGGACCCAAAAGCGACTTGGCGAAAACAGAGTCTTTAATCCAGTTAAAGGAAATAGCAATACTCCTAGACAAATCGGAGCGGTAAATAAAGCATAAGAAACAATTTCACTCGTAATCACGAGAACTGACTGGAGACTCGATAATGAACTGCAGGTTGCCTCGGGAAGGCACTTGACCGTAGCAGACTCAGACACCTGCTCACCACGCAGCATCTGAGGGAAACACGACACGACAGGGCGATACAAAGACACAGCACGGTGAACAGTATACAAGGATCCGACAGGACAGAAACGGAAAACAAGGGGAGAAATAGGGACTCTAATCAGGGGAAAAGATAGGGAACAGGTGTGGGAAGACTAAATGATTGATTAGGGGAATAGGAACAGCTGGGAGCAGGAACGGAACGATAGAGAGAAGAGAGAGAGAGAGGGAGAGAGAAAAAAAGGAACGAACCTAAAAAGACCAGCAGGGGGAAAACGAACAGAAGGAAAAGCAAAATGACAAGACAATATAAGACAAAACATGACACACATATTGGTCTCCTTTTCAATGAAATTAAACCAGGTAAATACACACATATTGGTCTCCTTTTCAATGAAATTAAACCAGGTAAATACACACATATTGGTCTCCTTTTCAATGAAATTAAACCATGTAAATACACACATATTGGTCTCCTTTTCAATGAAATTAAACCATGTAAATACACACATATTGGTCTCCTTTTCAATGAAATTAAACCATGTTAATACACACATATTGGTCTCCTTTTCAGCACCAGTTGGCAGATTTAAAAATACTCTGACCTTGTATATTATTTAGGGTTATGAATAATAATAACAAACTGGTTTGGAGAGTCTACTCTAATCATCCTCACTAATCATGGAAGCGTGATGCCAACGGTCCTGTCGTTGTGAACCGTGTGCCAGGCTCCAGGTTTAAACTGATAAACATGGTCTGTGTAGCGTAACCTTTCAAATAGGCTACATGGTTATATGAGGATGTAAACGATGTAAAACCATAGGCCATGGCTACGCCCCCCCGTCCACAGGGCAGGAGTGGTCACTGAATGGTTATATGAGCATGTAAACGATGTAAAACCATAGGCCATGGCTATGCCCCCGTCCACAGGGCAGGAGTGGTCACTGAATGGTTATATGAGGATGTAAAACCATAGGCCATGGCTATGCCCCCGTCCACAGGGCAGGAGTGGTCACTGAATGGTTATATGAGGATGTAAAACCATAGGCCATGGCTACGCCCCCCGTCCACAGGGCAGGAGTGGTCACTGAATGGTTATATGAGGATGTAAAACCATAGGCCATGGCTACGCCCCCCGTCCACAGGGCAGGAGTGGTCACTGAATGGTTATATGAGGATGTAAAACCATAGGCCATGGCTACGCCCCCCGTCCACAGGGCAGGAGTGGTCACTGAATGGTTATATGAGGATGTAAAACCATAGGCCATGGCCGTCTCAGTCACCAGATCTCAACCCAATTGAACACTTATGATTCTGGAGTGGTGACTGAGACCAGCGTTTTCCACCACCATCAACAAAACACCAAACGATGGAATTTATCGTTGAAGAATGGTGTCTCATCCCTCCAATAGAATGGTGTCTCATCCCTCCAATAGAATGGTGTCTCATCCCTCCAATAGAATGGTGTCTCATCCCTCCAATAGAATGGTGTCTCATCCCTACAATAGAATGGTGTCTCATCCCTACAATAGAATGGTGTCTCATCCCTCCAATAGAATGGTGCCTCATCCCTCCAATAGAATGGTGTCTCATCCCTCCAATAGAATGGTGTCTCATCCCTCCAATAGAATGGTGTCTCATCCCTCCAATAGAATGGTGTCTCATCCCTCCAATAGAATGGTGCCTCATCCCTACAATAGAATGGTGTCTCATCCCTCCAATAGAATGGTGCCTCATCCCTCCAATAGAATGGTGCCTCATCCCTCCAATAGAATGGTGCCTCATCCCTCCAATAGAATGGTGTCTCATCCCTCCTATAGAATGGTGCCTCATCCCTCCTATAGAACGGTGTCTCATCCCTCCAATAGAATGGTGCCTCATCCCTCCAATAGAATGGTGTCTCATCCCTCCAATAGAATGGTGTCTCATCCCTCCAATAGAATGGTGTCTCATCCCTCCAATAGAATGGTGTCTCATCCCTCCAATAGAATGGTGCCTCATCCCTCCAATAGAATGGTGTCTCATCCCTCCAATAGAATGGTGTCTCATCCCTCCAATAGAATGGTGTCTCATCCCTCCAATAGAATGGTGTCTCATCCCTCCAATAGAATGGTGTCTCATCCCTCCAATAGAATGGTGCCTCATCCCTCCAATAGAATGGTGTCTCATCCCTCCAATAGAATGGTGTCTCATCCCTCCAATAGAATGATGCCTCATCCCTCCAATAGAATGGTGCCTCATCCCTCCAATAGAATGGTGTCTCATCCCTCCAATAGAATGGTGTCTCATCCCTCCAATAGAATGGTGCCTCATCCCTCCAATAGAATGGTGTCTCATCCCTCCAATAGAATGGTGTCTCATCCCTCCAATAGAATGGTGTCTCATCCCTCCAATAGAATGGTGTCTCATCCCTCCAATAGAGAGTTCCAGACACTTGTAGAATCTATGACGAGGTGCATTGAAGCTGTTCTGACTGGTGGTGACCCAGCGCCCCTATAAACACACTTTATGTTGGTGTTTCCTTTATTTTGACAATTACCTATATATACACACACATTTCATATTACAATAGCCAGCCAAGACAGTCAAAACCAAACCAAAGCCTCACCATTTTCCCGATCATCATGACGTAGGGTCCCAGGTATTTGTTGACCCCGAAGATGTCGAGCACCCTGATGTACCAGAAGATGATGTCCACGCAGTAGATGACCCGTCCGATGCCCAACAGGGGCTCGCTCTGCAGCCTCAGCATCAGGCCCAGGAGGAAGGTAAAGATGGCCGCCGCGTCTGTGATGTTCCAGTACTCTTCGGCCCAAACGTTGATCTTCTGCTTCAACTTCCCCGGCTCTGACATCAGGATCTGTATTGGGGCAGCAACAGCAGGGACGGACTAGGATCAGAACTGAGAAATCGGGCCTGGGCGTAAGACCCCTGCATCGACCCATATTTTCCCTGGAGGCCCTCACACCGGTCTTTTTTTAAACTTGAGGACCCCACATACTGAACCTTTTCTTCAATTGTTCTAGACATTCCCTTTCTAATGATGGTCTGAGACGTTACCTGTCTGAGACGTTACCTGTCTGAGACGTTACCTGTCTGAGACGTTACCTGTCTGAGACGTTACCTGTCTGAGACGTTACCTGTCTGAGATGTTACCTGTCTGAGACGTTACCTGTCTGAGACGTTACCTGTCTGAGACGTTACCTGTCTGAGACGTTACCTGTCTGAGACGTTACCTGTCTGACTGTGATGTGGTGAGACGTTACCTGTCTGAGACGTTACCTGTCTGAGACGTTACCTGTCTGAGACGTTACCTGTCTGACTGTGATGATGTGAGACGTTACCTGTCTGAGACGTTACCTGTCTGAGACGTTACCTGTCTGACTGTGATGATGTGAGACGTTACCTGTCTGAGACGTTACCTGTCTGAGACGTTACCTGTCTGAGACGTTACCTGTCTGACTGTGATGATGTGAGACGTTACCTGTCTGAGATGTTACCTGTCTGAGACGTTACCTGTCTGAGACGTTACCTGTCTGACTGTGATGATGTGAGACGTTACCTGTCTGAGACGTTACCTGTCTGAGACGTTACCTGTCTGACTTTCTCCATTCCCAGAGTGATGATGTAAGAGATGACGATCCACTCCTGCAGGGACGGCCAGCGTTCCATCTTGACCAGGATGATGTAGTTGTACAAACACAGGTAGGCCAGGTAGGAGATCTGAGGAGGCACGGAAAACAGCTCAGAGCTTTTAGGAGAACATGTACACAAGACCAGAGGTCGGGGCACCAGTGGTGTTTTAGGACACAAGACCAGAGGTCGGGGCACCAGTGGTGTTTTAGGACACAAGACCAGAGGTCGGGCAGTAGTGGTGTTTTAGGACACAAGACCAGAGGTCGGGGCAACAGTGGTGTTTTAGGACACAAGACCAGAGGTCGGGGCAGCAGTGGTGTTTTAGGACACAAGACCAGAGGTCGGGGCACCAGTGGTGGTTTAGGACACAAGACCAGAGGTCGGGGCACCAGTGGTGGTTTAGGACACAAGACCAGAGTTCGGGGCACCAGTGGTGTTTTAGGACACAAGACCAGAGGTCGGGGCAGCAGTGGTGTTTTAGGACACAAGACCAGAGTTCGGGGCAGCAGTGGTGTTTTAGGACACAAGACCAGAGGTCGGGGCAGCAGTGGTGGTTTAGGACACAAGACCAGAGGTCGGGGCACCAGTGGTGGTTTAGGATACAAGACCAGAGGTCGGGGCACCAGTGGTGGTTTAGGACACAAGACCAGAGGTCGGGGCACCAGTGGTGTTTTAGGACACAAGACCAGAGGTCGGGGCACCAGTGGTGTTTTAGGACACAAGACCAGAGGTCGGGGCAGTAGTGGTGTTTTAGGACACAAGACCAGAGGTCGGGGCACCAGTGGTGTTTTAGGACACAAGACCAGAGGTCGGGGCAGCAGTGGTGTTTTAGGACACAAGACCAGAGGTCGGGGCAGTAGTGGTGTTTTAGGACACAAGACCAGAGGTCGGGGCACCAGTGGTGTTTTAGGACACAAGACCAGAGGTCGGGGCAGTAGTGGTGTTTTAGGACACAAGACCAGAGGTCGGGGCAACAGTGGTGTTTTAGGATACAAGACCAGAGGTCGGGGCAACAGTGGTGTTTTAGGACACAAGACCAGAGGTCGGGGCACCAGTGGTGTTTTAGGACACAAGACAAAGTGCTGTCGATCAATAATCACACATCTTCAGATCAACATTAGCTGATATCATATTATCATTATATTAAATAGTAGTATATTTTCTGTGGATAAGGTCTCTTTGTCACCTCTATGCTGATAGTCATTTCAAAACAACAAAACCAAGGATTCACAAAAGTAAATTTCCAAAGTGTGTGGTGTTTTTAGTTTGTATTAAAAGTCTACTTGCTGTGTTGAACCAGAATTTGGTGAAAGGAGTGTTGTGAGAATTCTAGATCTTCTTTTCGATTGAACTTCTCTTTTACGGTGCTTTCTTTCTTCATCCCCTTTCTGGACACCCCATCAGCATTCACTTCCTGAAAGCATGGTGGGCAGAAACAACCGTCATGAATTTACATTCACTCTAGCTGAAAGCACGGTCGACAGAAAACAACGCCATGAATTTACATTCACTCTCCTGGAAAGCACGATTCGGCAGAAACAACCGCCATGGTACATTCACTTCCTGTTTCCACGTTAGATAACAGCCATGAATTTACATACGGGATTAAGTAAAAGTAGTATTAAATATTATTTAAAAACAGATAATCCAATCAAACAATCACTGATGACGACCAATCCAATCAATCGTCAATCAATCAACCAATCAGATTGTGACTGTCATTCTTTGCTGGATTTATTGTCATCGTCTTTGTCCTTCGCTTCTTCTTCGTTCTCCGCTGGGGCTTGACATGTCACTTCCTCCCCGAGTCGAAAATCCATGAGGAGAATCGAAGGTGGGAAAATGATGCCAAATATCACCTGTGGGACACAGAGACGAGAGAAGAAGAAGGATTTCAGTTGGACTGCTATTTGTCTCCAGCACCAAAATGACACAAAACCACACATTCTCGACCAGTTATTAGTGTATTACATATTTATAAACCATCTATAAACCAATTATTAACGGGCTATAAACTCCTTATAAATCATTTGCAAACCTAGTATAAAGTATACCTTATACTCAAATACTTTACATTGAGTATACCTTAATGTAAAATGTGACCAGTGTGTTAGCTTAATGTAAAATGTTACCAATATGTTAGCCTAATGTAAAATGTTACCAATATGTCAGCCTAATGTAAAATGTTACCAATATGTTAGCTTAATGTAAAATGTTACCAATATGTCAGCCTAATGTAAAATGTTACCAATATGTTAGCTTAATGTAAA
>NW_025754893.1:0-8477 GCF_021184085.1 Oncorhynchus gorbuscha
GTGTCTCCTCACCACGCGCTCTCACCACTGGTGTCCCCCAGGGCTCTGTTCTTGGCCCTCTCCTATTCTCGCCATACACCAAGTCACTTGGCTCTGTCATAACCTCACATGGTCTCTCCTATCATTGCTATGCAGATGACACACAATTAATCTTCTCCTTTCCCCTTCTGGATGACCAGGTGGCGACCGCATCTCTGCATGTCTGGCAGACATATCAGTGTGGATGACGGATCACCACCTCAAGCTGAACCTCGGCAAGACGGAGCTGCTCTTCCTCCCGGGGAAGGACTGCCCGTTCCATGATCTCGCCATCACGGTTGACAACTCCATTGTGTCCTCCTCCCAGAGCGCCAAGAACCTTGGCGTGGTCCTGGACAACACCCTGTCGTTCTCAACTAACATCAAGGCGGTGGCCCGTTCCTGTAGGTTCATGCTCTACAACATCCGCAGTACGACCCTGCCTCACACAGGAAGCGGCGCAGGTCCTAATCCAGGCACTTGTCATCTCCCGTCTGGATTACTGCAACTCGCTGTTGGCTGGGCTCCTGCCTGTGCCATTAAACCCCTTCAACTCATCCAGAACGCCGCAGCCCGTCTGGTGTTCAACCTTCCCAAGTTCTCTCACGTCACCCCGCTCCTCCGTTCTCTCCACTGGCTTCCAGTTGAAGCTCGCATCCGCTACAAGACCATGGTGCTTGCCTACGGAGCTGTGAGGGGAACGGCACCTCAGTACCTCCAGGCTCTGATCAGGCCCTACACCCAAACAAGGGCACTGCGTTCATCCACCTCTGGCCTGCTCGCCTCCCTACCACTGAGGAAGTAGCTTCCCGCTCAGCCCAGTCAAAACTGTTCGCTGCCCTGGCCCCCCCAATGGTGGAACAAACTCCTCACGACGCCAGGACAGCGGAGTCAATCACCACCTTCCGGAGACACCTGAAACCCTCTTTAAGGAATACCTAGGATAGGCTAAGTAATCCCCTCTCACCCCACCCCCCTAAGTTTTAGATGCACTATTGTTAAGTGACTGTCCCACTGGATGGTCATAAGGTGAATGCACCAATTTGTAAGTCGCTTCTGGATAAGAGCCGTCTGCTAAATGACTTAAATGTAAATGTAAGTAACAGCAGCAAGCCATTACAGCAGCATAGTAACAGCAGCATAGTAACAGCAGCATAGTAACAGCAGCAGGCCATTACAGCAGCATAGTAACAGCAGCATAGTAACAGCATAGTAACAGCAGCATAGTAACAGCAGCAAGCCATTACAGCAGCATAGTAACAGCAGCATAGTAACAGCAGCATAGTAACAGCAGCAAGCCGTTACAGCAGCAGCATAGTAACAGCAGCATAGTAACAGCAGTATAGTAACAGCAGCATAGTAACAGCAGTATAGTAACAGCAGCATAGAAACAGCAGCATAGTAACAAGCATAAGTAATACAGCATAGCAACAGCAGCAAGACATAACAGCAGCATAGTAACAGCAGCATAGTAACAGCAACAAACCATTACAACTATTAAGCAGCATAGTAACAATAGCATAGTAACAACCAGCATGCCAGTAACAACAGTTGTTATGCACACATAGCATAATTAAAGCAGCATAGTAACAGCACGGCATAGTAACAGCAGCATAGTAACAGCAGCATAGTAACAGCAGCATAGTAACAGCAGCAGGCCATTACAGCAGCATGGTAACACCAGTATAGTAACAGCAGCATAGTAACAGCAGCAAGTAACAGCAGCATAGTAACAGCAGCATAGTAACAGCAGCAACCCATTACAGCAGCATAGTAACAACAGCATAGTAACAGCAGCAAGCCATTACAGCAGCAGTAACAGCATAGTAACAGCAGCATAGTAACAGCAGCATAGTAACAGCAGCAGTACACATAGCAGCAGAGTAACAGCAGCATAGTAACAGCAGCATAGTAACAGCAGCATAGTAACAGCAGCATAGTAACAGCAGCATAGTAACAGCAGCAGGCCATTACAGCAGCATAGTAACAGCAGCATAGTAACAGCAGCAAGCCATTACAGCAGCATAGTAACAGCAGCAGTTTCACATTACAGCAGCATAGTAACAGCAGCAGCCATTACAGCAGCATAGTAACAGCAGCATAGTAACAGCAGCATAGTAACAGCAGCAAGCCATTACAGCAGCATAGTAACAGCAGTATAGTAACAGCAGCATAGTAACAGCAGCATAGTAACAGCAGCAGGCCATTACAGCAGCATAGTAACAGCAGCATAGTAACAGCAGCATAGTAACATAAAGTCGTTACAGCAGCAGCATAGTAACAGCAGCATAGTAACAGCAGTATAGTAACAGCAGCATAGTAACAGCAGTATAGTAACAGCAGCATAGTAACAGCAGCATAGTAACAGCAGCAAGCCATTACAGCAGCATAGTAACAGCAGCATAGTAACAGCAGCATAGTAACAGCAGCATAGTAACAGCAGCAGGCCATTACAGCAGCATAGTAACAGCAGCATAGTAACAGCAGCATAGTAACAGCAGCAGGCCATTACAGCAGCATAGTAAATAGCAGCATAGTAACAGCAGCAAGCCATTACAGCAGCATAGTAACAGCAGCATAGTAACAGCAGCATAGTAACAGCAGGCCATTACAGCAGCATAGCAACAGCAGCATAGTAACAGCAGCATAGTAACAGCAGCAAGCCATTACAGCAGCATAGTAACAGCAGCATAGTAACAGCAGCATAGAAACAGCAGCATAGTAACAGCAGCATAGTAACAGCAGCATAGCCATTACAGCAAGCATAGTAACAGCAGCATAGTAACAGCAGCATAGTAACAGCAGCATAGTAACAGCAGCAGGCCATTACAGCAGCAGAGTAACAGCAGCATAGTAATAATAATAATAATATATGCCATTTAGCAGACGCTTTTATCCAAAGCGACTTACAGTCATGTGTGCATACATTCTACGTTAACAACATTAGACCATTAGGACCATAACAACATTAGACCATTAGACCATAACAACATTAGACCATTAGACCATAACAACATTAGTAACAACATTAGACCATTAGACCATAACAGCATTAGACCATAACAACATTAGACCATAACAACATTAGACCATTAGACCATAACAACATTAGACCATAACAACATTAGACCATTAGACCATAACATTAGTAACAACATTATACCATAACAACATTAGACCATAACAACATTAGACCATAACAACATTAGACCATTAGATCATAACAACATTAGCATCATAACAACATTAGATATAACAACATTAGACCATTAGACCATAACAACATTAGACCATAAACAACATTAGACCATAACAACATTAGACCATTAGACCATAACAACATTAGACCATAACAACATTAAACCATAACAACATTAGATCATAACAACATTAGACCAATAGACCATAACAACATTAGACCATAACAACATTAGACCATAACAACATTAGACCATAACAACATTAGACCATAACAACATTAGACCATAACAACATTAGACCATAACAACATTAGACCATAACAACATTAGATCATAACAACATTAGACCATACAACATTAGACCATTAGACCATAACAACATTAGACCATAACAACATTAGACCATAACAGCATTAGACCATAACAACATTGGACCATAACAACATTAGACCATAACAACATTAGACCATTAGATCATAACAACATTAGACCATTAGATCATAACAACATTAGACCATTAGACCATAACAACATTAGACCATTAGATCATAACAACATTAGATCATAACAACATTAGATCATAACAGCATTAGACCATTAGATCATAACAACATTAGATCATAACAACATTAGACCATAACAACATTAGATCATAACAGCATTAGACCATTAGATCATATAACAGCAGCATTAGATCATAAAGCAGCATTAGATCATAACAGCATTAGACCATTAGATCATAACAACATAGTAACAGCAGCATAGTAACAGCAGCATAGTAACAGCAGCATAGTAACAGCAGCATAGTAACAGCAGCAGGCCATTACAGCAGCATAGTAACAGCAGCATAGTAACAGCAGCAAGCCATTACAGCAGCATAGTAACAGCAGCAAGCCATTACAGCAGCATAGTAACAGCAGCAAGCCATTACAGCAGCATAGTAACAGCAGCATAGTAACAGCAGCATAGTAACAGCAGCAAGCCATTACAGCAGCATAGTAACAGCAGCATAGTAACAGCAGCAAGCCATTACAACAGCATAGTAACAGCAGCATAGTAAAGCAGCAGCATAGCCAACAGCAGCAAGCCATTACAGCAGCATAGTAACAGCAGCAAGCCATTACAGCAGCATAGTAACAGCAGCATAGTAACAGCATTACAGCAGCATAGCAACAGCAGCATAGTAACAGCAGCATAGCCAACAGCAGCATAGTAACAGCAGCAAGCCATTACAGCAGCATAGTAACAGCAGCATAGTAACAGCAGCAAGCCATTACAGCAGCATAGTAACAGCAGCATAGTAACAGCAGCAAGCCATTACAGCAGCATAGTAACAGCAGCATAGTAACAGCAGCATAGTAACATCAGCAGTAAGCATCATGTGGGAATAAAGGGATATTCATGATAGAATAAAGTGTAAGAGACCTGATGTGAACTGTTACAGGCTTTGATTGGACCATTTCTGCTTTGGAGTTAGACTTTAGCACAGATTGGTTTCACATCCTTAGTCAGTATGTGTTATACCTGTTCTGGTTGTCACCTCGTTAGTCAGTATGTGTTACACCTGTTCTGGTTGTCACCTCGTTCAGTTATGTGTTACACCTGTTCTTGTCACCTCGTTAGTCAGTATGTGTTACACCTGTTCTGGTTGTCACCTCGTTAGTCAGTATGTGTTACCTGTTCTGGTTGTCACCTCGTTAGTCAGTATGTGTTACACCTGTTCTGGTTGTCTAGGTATTGTACACCTGTTCTGGATTGTCACCTCGTTAGTCAGTATGTGTTACACCTGTGCTGGTGTCATCTCGTTAGTGGAAGGTGTTTATACTGTGCTGGCCCAGGTCGTTATTTAAGAGTGTCTGGCCCAGGTGTTATTTAAGAGTTTCTGACCCAGGTGTTATTTAAGAGTGTCTGGCCCAGGTGTTATTTAAGAGTGTCTGGCCCAGGTGTTATTTAAGAGTTCTGACCCAGGTGTTATTTTTAAGAGTGTCTGGCCCATGTGTTATTTAAGAGTGTCTGACCCAGGTGTTATTTAAGAGTGTCTGGCCCAGGTGTTATTTAAGGTGTCTGGCCCAGGTGTTATTTAAGAGTGCCTGACCCAGGTGTTATTTAAGAGTGTCTGGCCCAGGTGTTATTTAAGAGTGTCTGGCCCAGGTGTTATTTAGAGTGCCTGACCCAGGTGTTATCCAGGTGTCTAGGTGTTGTTTAAGGTGTCTGGCCCAGGTGTTATTTGGCTATGCTGGTTCATTCAGGTGTTATTTAATATGTCCGGTCCAGGTGTTATTTAAGAGTGTCCGTCCAGGTGTTATTTATGTCTGGCCCAGGTGTTATTGAAGAGTGTCTGGCCCAGGGTGTTATTTATTATGTCTGGCCCAGGTGTTATTTAAGAGTGTCTGGCCCAGGGTGTTATTTAAGAGTGTCTGGCCCAGGTGTTACTTAAGAGTGCCTGGCCCAGGTGTTATTTAAGAGGTCTGGGCCCAGGTGTTATTTAAGTGTGTCTGGCCCAGTGCTCCAGTTGTCTGAGAGATGTGGAGGAGTTAACACCTGTAGTTGGCCTCAATCTGATTTCTAGAAAACATCCTTTATCTGATTTCATTGGTTTAGTATTGCACCACCTTTTGGTTTGCTTCCTGTCTTAAGTTTCCATGGGGGTTTTGCCTCTTCTGGGGAAATTTAGTGGGCTCTCATGGTGGGTGTCTTTAGGTTCCAGTTGTTGTTGCTAGTCAACTGTCAGTGGACACCCCTATGAGTGTCTTTCAGAACCCCCTCCTAAAAACCTGTTTGGTTCTGCTGGGTGTCAGTGACTCTTTGTTCGTTCCCTTCTGTTTGAGGAACATTATTTGGCTTTCTTGCTGGGGACCAGAATGATGACATCTGGGGTTACAGGATTTCATTGATTAGGACCCTTTGACTATTGCAAATCCAGCAGCTACTCTTTCCTGTGGTCCATAACACAGGTATGTCCTAACCTGATGAGTAACACAGAGGGGGTCTGGGTTAGAGGTATAGAGATGACCTAACAGAGGGGTCTGGGTTGGTCAGGAATAGAGATGACCTGATGAGTATGATAACAGATAACAGAGGGGGTAACAGAGGGGTCAGTTAGAGGTCAGGAATAGAGATGACCTGATGAGTATGATAACAGAGGGGGTCAGGGTTAGGAGGTCAGGAATAGAGATGACCTGATGAGTATGATAACAGAGGGGGTCAGGGTTAGAGGTCAGGTTAGAGGCTACCTGATGAGTATGATAACAGAGGGGTCTGTTAGAGGTCAGGAATAGAGATGACCTGATGAGTATGATAACAGAGGGGGTCTGGGTTAGAGGTCAGGGTTAGAGTTCAGGGATAGAGATGACCTGATGAGTATGATAACAGAGGGGTCTGGGTTAGAGGCTGGGTTAGAGGTCAGGGATAGAGATGACCTGATGAGTATGATAACAGAGGGGGTCTGGGTTAGAGGTTTTAGTTTATTTTATTTTTACAGGGACAGTGCACATTAATCAACGCCAGTAAAAGTGCCGGTTTTTAGCCAGCCGGCTAATTTTCAACCACAGTCCCTGGGCAGGTTATTAAACAATTACAATATAGACAATAGCACCATAGAACAAGCAAGACATAGCAACATAGGACAAGCAAGACATAGCATACAGACAGAGCAACATAGAACAAAAAGCAGCAAAACAAAATTCATAAAAGCAACAAAGTGTTTCCACACCTCACAAGCTACAGACAACAGACAACATGGAAAGCGGCAACACACAGCTAGGGACCATGTTCACAAATCTGATTGACCTTTAGCCAGGTCTTCAAGCATTTTGTGAAAGTGTGATATGTGGTGCAGTTATGTGTGTCTGATGGCAGTGTATTCCAGACATGGGAAGCTCTCACAGAGAATGCAGATTTACTAAAGGTGCTTTTCCTTAGGGGAACTATACAGTCACCTCTCATGGCAGACCTTGTGGATCTGCTGCCATATGTCTGGGTTTTCTGTTTAACAAAAATATTGAGTGGAGGGGGAGCCAGGCCATTAAGGATCTTGAATACAAGACATGCGTCGGTGTATTGCACAAGATTTTCCCAACTCAAGAGTTCATGTTTTCTAAGGATGTGACAATGATGATGGCTATTGGGCTTCCTATCAAGCACTTTGAGAGCCTGTTTGTAGACAGACTGAATAGGTTTTAATGTTGTACAGCAAGCTTGGGCCCAACTAGTCAAGCAGTATGTTAAGTGGGGAGTATCATAGAATTGAAGAACAGTTTTGCTACCTCTGTAGTCAAACAATTTCGTATAAATCGGAAATTAGCTAGGTTGAATTTGGTTATTTGAATTACCTTTTCACATGCTTTTTAAAAGAGAGGTTGGAATAAAGTATGATGCCAAGGTACTTAAAATTGGATACCACCTGGAGCTTCTCCCTGACACATAGACATCTGGTCAGGGTTAGAGTTCAGGGATAGAGATGACCTGATGAGTATGATAACAGAGGGGGTCTGGGATAGAGGTCAGGGTTAGAGTTCAGGGATAGAGATGACCTGATGAGTATGATAACAGAGGGGGTCTGGGATAGAGGTCAGGGTTAGAGTTCAGGGATAGAGATGACCTGATGAGTATGATAACAGAGGGGTCTGGGATAGAGGTCAGGGTTAGAGTTCAGGGATAGAGATGACCTGATGAGTATGATAACAGAGGGGGTCTGGGTTAGAGGTCAGGTTAGAGTTCAGGGATGGATGACCTGATGAGTATGATAACAGAGGGGTCTGGGTTAGAGGTCAGGGTTAGAGTTCAGGGATAGAGATGACCTGATGAGTATGATAACAGAGGGGTCTGGGATAGAGGTCAGGGTTAGAGTTCAGGGATAGAGATGACCTGATGAGTATGATAACAGAGGGGTCTGGGATAGAGGTCAGGGTTAGAGGTCAGGGATAGAGATGACCTGATGAGTATGATAACAGAGGGGGTCTGGGTTAGAGGTCAGGGATAGAGGTCAGGGATAGAGGTTACCTGATAAGTATGATAACAGAGGGGGTCTGGGTTAGAGGTCAGGGATAGAGGTCAGGGATAGAGATGACCTGATGAGTATGATAACAGAGGGGGTCTGGGATAGAGGTCAGGGATAGAGGTCAGGGATAGAGGTTACCTGATAAGTATGATAACAGAGGGGGTCTGGGTTAGAGGTCAGGGATAGAGATGACCTGATAACAGAGGGGGTCAGGGTTAGAGGTCAGGGATAGAGATGACCTGATGAGTATGATAACAGAG
>NW_025754894.1:0-8474 GCF_021184085.1 Oncorhynchus gorbuscha
CACACACACACACTAGACCAGGGTTCTACTACACACACACACACTAGACCAGGGGTTCTCTACACACACACACACTAGACCAGGGGTTCTCACACACCACACACACACCTGTGGACCAGGGGTTCTCTACACACACACTAGACCGGGGGTTCTCTGCACACACACACACACACTAGACCAGGAGGTGCCCCCTCTCTACTACACACAGCACACCAGACCAGGGGTTCTCTACACACACACTTAAAGATCTGTATAGAGATCCTCAGGGTCCCTCTCGCACACACACTCAGACCAGGGCTCCTAAGCACACACACACACTAGACCAGGGGTTCTCTACACACACACACACTAGACCAGGGGTTCTCTACACACACACACACTAGACCAGGGTTCTACACACACACACACACTAGACCAGGGTTCTCTACTACACACACACTAGACCAGGGGTTCTCTACACACACACACACTAGACCAGGGGTTCTACTACACACACACCAGACCAGGGGTTCTCTACACGCACACACACACACACCTAGACCAGGGCTCTCTACACACACACACACACTAGACCAGGGGTTCTCTACACACACACACATAGACCAGGGGTTCTCTACACACACACACACTAGACCAGGGCTCTCTACACACACACACTAGACCAGGGGTTCTCTACACACACACACACACTAGACCAGGGGTTCTCTGCACACACACACACACACACACTAGACCAGGGGTTCTCTACACACACACACACTAGACCAGGGTTCTCTACCACACACACACATAGACCAGGGGTTCTCTACACACACACACTAGACCAGGGTTCTCTACACACACACACACTAGACCAGGGGTTCTCTACACACACACTAGACCAGGGTTCTCTACACACACACTAGACCAGGGGTTCTCTACACACACACACACTAGACCAGGGTTCTCTACACACACACACACTAGACCAGGGGTTCTCACACACACTAGACCAGGGGTTCTCTACACACCACACTAGACCAGGGTTCTCTACACAACACACACACACACACTAGACCAGGGGTTCTCTACACACACCACACACACTAGACCAGGGCCTCTACACACACACACACACTAGACCAGGGGTTCTCATACACACACACACACACTAGACCAGGGTTCTCTACACACACACACACACACACTAGACCAGGGTTCTCTACACACACACACACACACTAGACCAGGGTTCTCTACACACACACACACACTAGACCAGGGTTCTCTACACACACACACACTAGACCAGGGTTCTCACACACACACACTAGACCAGAGGTTCTCTGCCACACACACACACACTAGACCAGGGGTTCTCTACACACACACACACCAGACCAGGGGTTCCCTACACACACACACTAGACCAGGGGTCTCTACACACACACACACACTAGACCAGGGTTCTCTACACACACACACACACTAGGACCAGGGTTCTACACACACACACTAGACCACACACACACACACTAGACCAGGGGTTCTCTACACACACACACACACTAGACCAGGGTTCCCTACACACACACACACACACTAGACCAGGGGCTCTTACACACACACACACACTAGACCAGGGGTTCTACACACACACACACACACTAGACCAGGGGTTCCACACACACACACACTAGACCAGGGGTTCTCCACACACACACACACTAGACCAGGGCTCCCTACACACTAGACCAGGGGCCCTACACACACACACACACTAGACCAGGGTTCTCTACACACACACACACTAGACCAGGGGTTCTCTACACACACACTAGACCAGGGCTCTACACACACACTAGACCAGGGGTTCTCACACACACACACACACACTAGACCAGGGGTCTCTACTTACACACACACACACACACTAGACCAGGGTTTCACACACACACACTAGACCAGGGGTCTCTACACACACTAGACCAGGGGTTCTCTACACACACTAGACCACACACACACACTAGACCAGGGGTTCTACACACACACTACACACACACACACACTAGACCGGGGTTCTCTAGACCAGGGTTCTCACACACACACACACACTAGACCAGGGGTTCTCTACACACACACACACTAGACCAGGGGTTCTCTACACACACACACTAGACCGGGGGTTCTCTACACACACACACACACACTAGACCAGGGGTCCCTACACACACACACACTAGACCAGGGGTTCTCTACACACACACACTAGACCAGGGGTTCTCACACACACACACTAGACCAGGGCTCCCTACACACACACTCAGACCAGGGTTCTCACACACACTAGACCAGGGTTCTCTACACACACACTAGACCAGGGGTTCTCTACACACACACTAGACCAGGGGTTCTCTACACACACACTAGACCAGGGGTTCTCTACACACACACTAGACCAGGGTTCTCTACACACACACCCAGACCAGGGGTTCTCTACACACACACTAGACCAGGGTTCTCACACACACACTAGACCAGGGGTTCTCTACACACACACTAGACCAGGGGTTCTCTACACACACACTAGACCAGGGGTTCTACACACACACTAGACCAGGGGTTCTCTACACACACACACACACAGACCAGGGTTCTCTACACACACACACACACACACACTAGACCAGGGGTTCTCTGGCACACACACACACACACACTAGACCAGGGTTCTCTACACACACACACACACTAGACCAGGGGTTCTCAGCACACACACACACACTAGACCAGGGGTCTCTTCACACACACACACACACACACTAGACCAGGGTTCTACACACACACACACACACACTAGACCAGGGTTCTCTACACACACACACACTAGACCACACACACACACACACTAGACCAGGGTTCTCTACACACACACACACACACTAGACCAGGGGTTCCTACACACACACACACACTCAGACCACACACACACACACACTAGGACCAGGGGTTCTCTACACACACACACACACACACACTAGACCACACACACACTAGACCAGGGGCCCTCTACACACACACACACACACTAGACCAGGGGTTCTACACACACACACACACTAGACCAGGGGTCTGGCACACACACACACACACTAGACCACACACACCACACACACTAGACCAGGGGTTCTCACACACACACACACACACACACACCAGACCAGGGTTCTAGGCACACACACACACACACACACTAGACCAGGGTCTCTACACACACACACACACTAGACCAGGGGTTCTCTACACACACACACACTAGACCAGGGTTCTCTACACACACACACACACTAGACCAGGGTTCTCTACACACACACACACTAGACCAGGGTTCTCTACACACACACACACACACTAGACCGGGGGTTCTACACACACACTAGACTACACACACACAGACCAGACCGGGGTTCTACACACACTAGACCACACACACACACTAGACCAGGGTTCTCACACACACACACACACACACTAGACCAGGGGTTTTCTACACACACACACACACACACACTAGACCAGGGTCTACACACACACAGACCAGGGTCTACACACCACACACACACACACACACACACTAGACCAGGGGTTCTCTGTGCCACACACACTAGACCAGGGGTTCTCTACACACACACACACACTAGACCAGGGTTCTCACACACACACACACTAGACCAGGGGTTTCTACACACACACACTAGACCACACACACACACTAGACCAGGGGTTCTCTACACACACACACACTAGACCGGGGGTTCTACACACACACTAGACCGGGGTTCTACACACACACACACACTAGACCGGGGGTTCTCTACACACACACACACTAGACCGGGGTTCTCACACACACACTAGACCGGGGGGGGTTCTCTACACACACACACACACACACTAGACCAGGGGTTCTCTACACACACACACACACACTAGACCAGGGTTCTCACACACACACACACACACTAGACCAGGGTTCTCTACACACACACACACACTAGACCAGGGGTTCTCTACACACACACACACACTAGACCAGGGGTTCTCACACACACACTCTACACACACACACACACTAGACCAGGGTTCTCTACACACACACACACTAGACCAGGGGTTCTACACACACACACTAGACCAGGGTTCTCTACACACACACACACACTAGACCAGGGGTTCTCTACACACACACACACACTAGACCAGGGTTCTCTACACACACACACACACACTAGACCAGGGGTCTCTACACACACACACACCACACACACACTAGACCAGGGTTCTCTACACACACACTAGACCAGGGTTCTCTACACACACACTAGACCAGGGTTCTCTACACACACACTAGACCAGGGGTTCTCTACACACACACTAGACCAGGGGTTCTCTACACACACACTAGACCAGGGGTTCTCTACACACACACTAGACCAGGGGTTCTCTACACACACACTAGACCAGGGGTTCTCTACACACACACTAGACCAGGGGTTCTCTACACACACACTAGACCAGGGGTTCTCTACACACACACTAGACCAGGGGTTCTCTACACACACACTAGACCAGGGGTTCTCTACACACACACTAGACCAGGGGTTCTCTACACACACACACACTAGACCAGGGGTTCTCTACACACACACACACACACTAGACCAGGGGTTCTCTACACACACACACACACACTAGACCAGGGGTTCTCTACACACACACACACACACTAGACCAGGGGTTCTCTACACACACACACACACACACACTAGACCAGGGGTTCTCTACACACACACACACACACACTAGACCAGGGGTTCTCTACACACACACACTAGACCAGGGGTTCTCTACACACACACACACCAGACCACACACACACACACACTAGACCAGGGGTTCTACACACACACACACTAGACCAGGGGTTCTCTACACACACACACACTAGACCAGGGGTTTTACACACACACACACTAGACCAGGGTCTCTACACACACACACACTAGACCAGGGGTTCCTACACACACACACACACACTAGACCAGGGGTCTCTACACACACACACACACACACTAGACCAGGGTTCTCACACACACACACACTAGACCAGGGTTCTCTACACACACACACACACACTAGACCAGGGGTTCTCCCTACACACACACACACACACTAGACCAGGGTTCTACACACACACACACACACACACTAGACCAGGGTCTACACACACACACACACACACTAGACCAGGGGTTCTCTACACACACACACACACACACACACACTAGACCAGGGTTCTCACACACACACACACACACACTAGACCAGGGGTTCTCTACACACACACACACACACACTAGACCAGGGGTTCTCTACACACACACACACACTAGACCAGGGTCTCACACACACACACACTAGACCAGGGGTTCTCTACACACACACACACTAGACCAGGGTTCTACACACACACACACACTAGACCAGGGTTCTCTACACACACACACACACACACACACACACACAGACCAGAGGGTTCTACACACACACACACACTAGACCGGGGTTCTCTACACACACACTAGACCAGGGGTTCTCTACACACACACACACACACACACACTAGACCAGGGGTTTTCAAGACACACACACACACACACACACTAGACCAGGCTCTGGCACACACACTAGGGGTCCCTACACACACACACACACACACACTAGACCAGGGGGGGGTCTCTACACACACACACACACTAGACCAGGGTTTCACACACACACACACTAGACCAGGGGTTCTCTACACACACACACACTAGACCAGGGGTTCTCTCACACACACACACACACACTAGACCACACTACACACACACAAGACCAGGGGTTCTCTACACACACACACACACACACACACTAGACCAGGGGTCTCTACACACACACACACACACACACTAGACCAGGGTTCTCTACACACACACACACACACACTAGACCAGGGTTCCTACACACACACACACACACACACTAGACCAGGGTTCTCCACACACACACACACACACTAGACCAGGGGTTCTCTACACACACACACACACACACTAGACCAGGGGTTCTCTACACACACACACACTAGACCAGGGGTTCTCTACACACACACACACACTAGACCAGGGTCTCCTTACACACACACACACTAGACCAGGGGTTCTCTACACACACACACACACACACTAGACCAGGGGTCTCTACACACACACACACACACTAGACCAGGGGTTCTACACACACACACACACACACACTAGACCAGGGTTCTACACACACACACACACACACAGACCACTCAGACCAGGGGTTCTCTACACACACACACACACACCAGAGGGCTCTACACACACACACACACACTAGACCGGGGGTTCTCTACACACACACACACTAGACCGGGGTTCTACACACACACACTAGGACCGGGCTCCTCGGCACACACACACACTAGACCGGGTCACACACACACTAGACCGGGGGTTCTCTACACACACACACACACTAGACCGGGGGTTCTCTACACACACACACACACTAGACCGGGGGTTCTACACACACACACACACACTAGACCAGGGGTTCTCTACACACACACACACACTAGACCAGGGGTTCTCTACACACACACACACACACTAGACCAGGTGCCTCTACACACACACACACACTAGACCAGGGTTCTCTACACACACACACACACACTAGACCAGGGTTCTCCTACACACACACACACACACTAGACCAGGGGTTCTCTACACACACACACACCTAGACCAGGGGTTCTCTACACACACACACACTAGACCAGGGGTTCTCTACACACACACACACTAGACCAGGGGTTCTCTACACACACACACACTAGACCAGGGGTTCTCTACACACACACACACATAGACCAGGGGTTCTCTACACACACACACACACTAGGTTCTCTACACACACACACACACTAGGTTCTCTACACACACACACACACTAGGTTCTCTACACACACACACACACTAGGTTCTCTACACACACACACACACTAGGTTCTCCACACACACACACACACTAGGTTCTCTACACACACACACACTAGGTTCTCTACACACACTAGGTTCTCTACACACACTAGGTTCTCTACACACACACACACTAGACCAGGGGTTCTCTACACACACACACACTAGACCAGGGGTTCTCTACACACACACACACACTAGGTTCTCTACACACACACACACACTAGGTTCTCTACACACACACACACACTAGGTTCTCTACACACACACACACACTAGGTTCTCCACACACACACACACACTAGGTTCTCTACACACACACACACTAGGTTCTCTACACACACTAGGTTCTCTACACACACACACACTAGGTTCTCTACACACACACACACTAGACCAGGGGTTCTCTACACACACACACACTAGACCAGGGGTTCTCTACACACACACACACACTAGGTTCTCTACACACACACTAGGTTCTCTACACACACACACACACTAGGTTCTCTACACACACACACACACTAGGTTCTCTACACACACACACACACTAGGTTCTCCACACACACACACACACACTAGGTTCTCCACACACACACACACACACTAGGTTCTCTACACACACTAGGTTCTCTACACACACTAGGTTCTCTACACACACACACTAGGTTCTCTACACACACACACACTAGGTTCTCTACACACACACACACTAGGTTCTCTACACACACACACACTAGGTTCTCTACACACACACACACTAGACCAGGGGTTCTCTACACACACACACACACACTAGACCAGGGGTTCTCTACACACACACACTAGACCAGGGGTTCTCTACACACACACACACACTAGACCAGGGGTTCTCTACACACACACGACACACTAGACCAGGGTTCTCTCACACACACACACACACTAGACCAGGGGTTCTCTACACACACGCACACACTAGGTTCTCTACACACATACTTAGGTTCTCTACACACACACACACACTAGGTTCTCTCACACACACACACACTAGGTTCTCTACACACACACACACACTCAGTGTTCCTCCTACACACACACACACACTAGGTTCTCCACACACACACACACACACTAGGTTCTCCACACACACACACACACACTAGGTTCTCTACACACACTAGGTTCTCTACACACACTAGGTTCTCTACACACACTAGGTTCTCTACACACACACACTAGGTTCTCTACACACACACACACTAGGTTCTCTACACACACACACACTAGACCAGGGGTTCTCTACACACACACACTAGACCAGGGGTTCTCTACACACACACACACACACTAGACCAGGGGTTCTCTACACACACACACGCTAGACCAGGGGTTCTCTAC
>NW_025754896.1:0-8471 GCF_021184085.1 Oncorhynchus gorbuscha
TACTGACACTCTACCGACAGTCTACTGACACTCTACTGACACTCTACTGAAACTCTACTTACCGACACTCGACTAAAACTCTACTTACTGACACTCTACTAAAACTCTACTTGCTGACACTCTACTGACAGTCTACCGACACTCTACTGACACTCTACTGACACTCTGCTGACACTAAACTGACACTCACCTGGCACCCTGCTGACACTCTACTGACACTAAACTGACACTCTCCTGGCACTCTGCTGACACTAAACTGACACTACTGACACTCTGCTGACACTAAACTGACACTCTCCTGGCACTCTTCTGACACTCTACTGACACTCTACTAACACTATTAAAACTCTACTGACTCTACTGATACCATTAAAACTCTACTGACACTCTACTGACACTGCTAATACTGCTGACACTGTTGACACTCCACTAAAAATCAACTAAAACTCTACTGACACTCTAACATTCTACTGACACTCTCCTGGCACTCTGCTGACACTAAACTGACACTCTACTGACCACTCTGCTGACACCTAAACTGACCTCTACTGACCTCTGCTGACCTAGACACTCTACTGACCTCATGACATAAACTGACACTCTCTGGCCTCTGCTGACCTCTACCTACACTCTGCTGACACTAAACTGACACTCTCCTGGCACTCTGCTGACACTCTGCTGACACTAAACTGACACTCTCCTGGCACTCTGCTGACACTCTACCTACACTCTGCTGACTGACACCCTACTGACACTCTACTAAAATTCTACTTACTGACACCCTACTGACACTCTACTAAAATTCACCTACTGACACTCTACTAAAACTCTTCCCTACTGACACTCTACTGACACTGCAAAAGCTCTACTTACTGACACTCTACCAACTAAAACTCTACTAACTAACATCTACCGACAGTCTACTGACATCTCTGCTGACACTCTACTGACACTCTACTAAAACTCTACTTACTGACACTCTACTAAAACTCTACTTACTGACACTCTACTGACACTCTACTAAAACTCTACTTACTGACACTCTACCGACAGTCTAAACTGACACTCTACTGACACTCTACTAAAACTCTACTTACTAATACTCTACTAAAACTCTACCCACTGACACTCTACTGACACTCTACTAAAACTCTACTTACTGACACTCTACTGACACTCTACTAAAACTCTACCTACTGACACTCTACTAAAACTCTACCCACTGACACTCTGCTGACACTCTACTAAAACTCTACTTACTGACACTCTACTGACACTCTACTAAAACTCTACTTACTGACACTCTACCGACAGTCTACTGACACTCTACTGACACTCTACTGAAACTCTACTTACCGACACTCAACTAAAACTCTACTTACTGACACTCTACTAAAACTCTACTTGCTGACACTCTACTGACAGTCTACCGACACTCTACTGACACTCTGCTGACACTAAACTGACACTCCCTGGCACCCTGCTGACACTCTACTGACACTCTACCTACACTCTGCTGACACTAAACTGACACTCTCCTGGCACTCTGCTGACACTAAACTGACACTACTGACACTCTGCTGACACTAAACTGACACTCTCCTGGCACTCTGCTGACACTCTACTGACACTATTAAAACTCTACTAACACTCTACTGACTCTACTGATACCATTAAAACTCTACTGACACTCTACTGACACTGCTAATACTGCAGACACTGTTGACACTCTACTAAAACTCAACTGAAACTCTACTGACACTCTAACATTCTACTGACACTTTCCTGGCACTCTGCTGACACTAAACTGACACTCTACTGACACTCTGCTGACACTAAACTGACACTCTACTGACACTCTGCTGACACTAAACTGACACTCTCCTGGCACTCTGCTGACACTCTACCTACACTCTGCTGACACTAAACTGACACTCTCCTGGCACTCTGCTGACACTCTGCTGACACTAAACTGACACTCTCCTGGCACTCTGCTGACACTCTACCTACACTCTGCTGACACTAAACTGACACTCTCCTGGCACTCTGCTGACACTAAACTGACACTCTACTGACACTAAACTGACACTCTCCTGGCACTCTGCTGACACTAAACTGACACTCTCCTGGCACTCTGCTGACACTCTACCTACACTCTGCTGACACTAAACTGACACTAAACTGACACTCTCCTGGCACTCTGCTGACACTCTACTGACACTCTACTAACACTATTAAAACTCTACTGACACTCTACTGACACGCTACTAAAACTCAACTAAAACTCTACTGACACTATAAAAACTCTACTGACACTGCTAATACTGCTGACACTGTTGACACTCTACTAAAATGCAACTAAAACTCTACCGACACTCTACTAAGACTCTACTGACACTCTACTGACACTCTACTGACACTCTACTAAGACTCTACTAACACTCTACTGACACTCTACTAACACTCAACTAACACTCTACTAACACTCTACTGATTCTACTGACACTCTACTAACACTCTACTGACACTCTACTAACACTCTACTAACACTCTACTGACACTCTACTAACACTCTACTGATTCTACTGACAATCTACTAACACTCTACTAACACTCTACTGACACTCTACTAACACTCTACTAACACTCTACTGACACTCTACTGACACTCTACTTACACTCTACTGACAATCTACTGACACTCTACTGACACTCTACTGACACTCTACTGACACTCTACTGACACTCTACTGACTCTACTGACAATCTACTAACACTCTACTAACACTCTACTGACACTCTACTGACACTCTACTGACACTCTACTAACACTCAACTAACACTCTACTAACACTCTACTGACACTAAACTGACACTCTACTAAAACTCTACTTATTGACACTCTACCGACAGTCTACTGACACTACTAAAACTCGAATTACTGACACTCTACTAAAACTCTACTTATTGACACTACTGACACTCTGCTGACACTCTAATGACACTCTACTAAAACTCTACTTACTGACACTCTACTGACACTCTACTAAAACTCTACTTACTGACACTCTACTGACACTCTACTAAAACTCTACTTACTGACACGCTACTGACACTCTACCGACACTCTACTAAAACTCTACTTACTGACACTACTGACACTCTACTAAAACTCTACTAACTGACACTCTACCGACAGTCTACTGACACTCTGCTGACACTCTACTGACACTCTACTAAAACTCTACTTACTGACACTCTACTAAAACTCTACTTACTGACACTCTACTGACACTCTACTAAAACTCTACTTACTGACACTCTACTGGCACTCTACTAAAACTCTACCTACTGACACTCTACTAAAAATCTACCCACTGACACTCTACTGACACTCTACTAAAACTCTACTTGCTGACACTCTACTGACACTCTACTAAAACTCTACTAACTAACACTCTACCGACAGTCTACTGACACTCTGCTGACACTCTACTGACACTCTACTAAAACTCTACTTACTGACACTCTACTAAAACTCTACTTACTGACACTCTACTGACACTCTACTAAAACTCTACTTACTGACACTCTACTGACAGTCTACTGACACTGCTGACACTCTACTGACACTCTACTAAAACTCTACTTACTGACACTCTACTAAAACTCTACCCACTGACACTCTACTGACACTCTACTAAAACTCTACCCACTGACACTCTACTGACACTCTACTAAAACTCTACTTACTGACACTCTACTGACACTCTACTAAAACTCTACCTACTGACACTCTACTAAAACTCTACCCACTGACACTCTACTGACACTCTACTAAAACTCTACTTACTGACACTCTACTGACACTCTACTAAAACTCTACTTACTGACACTCTACCGACAGTCTACTGACACTCTACTGACACTCTACTGAAACTCTACTTACCGACACTCAACTAAAACTCTACTTACTGACACTCTACTAAAACTCTACTTGCTGACACTCTACTGACAGTCTACCGACACTCTACTGACACTCTACTGACACTCTGCTGACACTAAACTGACACTCCCTGGCACCCTGCTGACACTCTACTGACACTCTACCTACACTCTGCTGACACTACTAAACTGACACTCTCCTGGCACTCTGCTGACACTAAACTGACACTACTGACACTCTGCTGACACTAAACTGACACTCTCCTGGCACTCTGCTGACACTCTACTGACACTCTACTAACACTATTAAAACTCTACTAACACTCTACTGACTCTACTGATACCATTAAAACTCTACTGACACTCTACTGACACTGCTAATACTGCTGACACTGTTGACACTCTACTAAAACTCAACTGAAACTCTACTGACACTCTAACATTCTACTGACACTCTCCTGGCACTCTGCTGACACTAAACTGACACTCTACTGACACTCTGCTGACACTCTACTGACACTCTGCTGACACTAAACTGACACTCTCCTGGCACTCTGCTGACACTCTACCTACACTCTGCTGACACTAAACTGACACTCTCCTGGCACTCTGCTGACACTCTGCTGACACTAAACTGACACTCTCCTGGCACTCTGCTGACACTCTACCTACACTCTGCTGACACTAAACTGACACTCTCCTGGCACTCTGCTGACACTAAACTGACACTCTACTGACACTAAACTGACACTCTCCTGGCACTCTGCTGACACTAAACTGACACTCTCCTGGCACTCTGCTGACACTCTACCTACACTCTGCTGACACTAAACTGACACTAAACTGACACTCTCCTGAAACTCTGCTGACACTCTACTGACACTACTAACACTATTAAAACTCTACTGACACTCTACTGACACTCTACTAAAACTCAACTAAAACTCTACTGACACTATTAAAACTCTACTGACACTCTACTGACACTGCTAATACTGCTGACACTGTTGACACTCTACTAAAACTCAACTAAAACTCTACTGACACTCTACTAAGACTCTACTGACACTCTACTGACACTCTACTGACACTCTACTAAGACTCTACTGACACTAAACTGACACTCTACTAAGACTCTACTGACACTCTACTAAGACTCTACTGACACTCTACTAAGACTCTACTGACACTCTACTAAGACTCTACTGACACTCTACTAAGACTCTACTGACACTCTACTGACACTCTACTGACACTCTACTAACACTCTACTGACACTCTACTAACACTCTACTGACACTCTACTGACACTCTACTGACACTCTACTAACACTCAACTAACACTCTACTAACACTCTACTGATTCTACTGACAATCTACTAACACTCTACTGACACTCTACTGACACTCTACTAACACTCTACTGATACTCTACTGACACTCTACTAACACTCTACTGACACTCTACTGACACTCTACTAACACTCTACTGACACTCTACTAACACTCTACTGACACTCTACTGACACTCTACTAACACTCAACTAACACTCTACTAACACTACTGATTCTACTGACAATCTACTAACACTTTACTGACACTCTACTGACACTCTACTAACACTCTACTGACACTCTACTGACACTACTAACACTCTACTGACACTCTACTGACACTCTACTGACACTCTACTGACACTCTACTAACACTCTACTAACACTCTACTGACACTCTACTAACACTCTACTAACACTCTACTGACACTCTACTGACACTCTACTGACACTCTACTAACACTCTACTGATTCTACTGACAATCTACTAACACTCTACTAACACTCTACTGACACTCTACTAACACTCTACTAACACTCTACTGACACTCTACTGACACTCTACTAACACTCTACTGACACTCTACTAACACTCTACTGACACTCTACTAACACTCTACTGATTCTACTGACAATCTACTAACACTCTACTGACACTCTACTGACACTCTACTGACTCTACTAACACTCTACTAACACTCTACTGACACTCTACTGACACTCTACTGACACTCTACTAACACTCAACTAACACTCTACTAACACTCTACTGATTCTACTGACAATCTACTAACACTCCACTAACACTCTACTAACACTCTACTGACACTCTACTAACACTCTACTAACACTCTACTGACACTCTACTGACACTCTACTGACACTCTACTGACACTCTACTGACACTAAACTGACACTCTACTAACACTCTACTGACACTAAACTGACACTCTACTAACACTCTACTAACACTCTACTGACACTAAACTGACACTCTACTAACACTCTACTAACACTCTACTGACACTCAGCTGACACTATACTAAAACTCAAATAAAACTCTACTGATACTCTACTAAAACTAAAAAAACTCTACTGACACTACTAAAACTCAACTAAAATTCTGCTGACATATGTATGGCCTATAGCCTACATATAATTGTCTGGTATGGCCTACATATAACTGTCTGATATAGCTTGCATATAACTGTCTGGTAAGCCTACATATAACTGTCTGGTATAGCCTACATATAACTGTCTGGTATAGCCTACATATAACTGTCTGATATAGCCTACATATAACTGTCTGGTATAGCCTACATATAACTGTCTGGTATAGCCTACATATAACTGTCTGGTATAGCCTACATATAGCCTACATATAACTGTCTGGTATAGCCTACATATAACTGTCTGGTATAGCCTACATATAACTGTCTGGTATAGCCTACATATAAGTGTCTGGTATAGCCTACATATAACTGTCTGGTATAGCCTACATATAACTGTCTGGTATAGCCTACATATAACTGTCTGGTATAGCCTACATATAACTGTCTGATATAGCCTACATATAACTGTCTGATATAGCCTACATATAACTGTCTGGTTATGGCCTACATATAACTGTCCTGGTATAGCCTACATATAGCCTACATATAACTGTATGGGTATAGCCTACATATAACTGTCTGGTATAAGCCTACATATAATTGTCTGGTATAGCTTACATATAACTGTCTTCGGTATAGCTTACATATAACTTTGTCTGATATAATACATATAACTGTCTGATATAATACCATATAACTGTCTCAGTATAGCTCTACATATAACTGTATGGTTTATGTAATACTGCATATAAGTGTCTGGTATAGCCTACATATAACTGTCTGGTATAATACATATAAATAATGCGGTTTATAGCCTACATATAACTGCCTGATATAAGCCTACATATAACTGTCTAGTATAGCCTACATATAACTGTCTGGTATAGCCTACATATAACTGTCTGGTATAGCCTACATATAATCACTTTGTCTGGTATAGCCTACATATAATCTGTCTAGTATAGCCTACATATAACTGTATGGGTAGCTCTACATGTAGCCTACATATAATAACTGTCTGGTATAGCCTACATATAATTGTCTGGTATATTACCATATAGCTTACATATAAATTGCCTGCAGGAAGCCACATATAGCCTACATATAACTGTCTGGTATAGCCTACATATAACTGTCTAATATAGCCTACATATAGCTTACATATATAATTGCCTGGTAAAGTAGTCATATATAATTGTCTAGTATAGCCTACATATAGCTCTTACATATAAATTGCCTAGTATAGCCACCATATAACTGTATGGTATAGCCTACATATAACTGTCTAGTATAGCTTACATATAGCCTACATATAACTGTATGGTATAGCCTACATATAATTGCCTGGTATAGCTTCTACATATAATTGTCTGGTGTAATCTACATATAACTGTCTGGTTATGGCCTACATATATATTGCCTGTAGTTATAGCCTACATATAACTGTCTGGTATGGCACAATATATTGCTTCCACATAAGCTGTCTGGTTATGTTCTGCATATGTACTTACATATTAAATATAACTGTCTGGTGTATAGTGGCCTACATATAACTGTCTGGTATGCCTACATATAACTGTCTGGTATATTACATATAAATTGCCTGGTATAGCCTACATATAAATGTCTAGTTATAGCTTACAATATAGCTTCATGGCACTGTTCGGTATAGCTACATATAACTGTCTGGGTATAGCTTACATATAAATTGCCTGGTATAGCCTACATATAACTGTCTGGGTATAGCCTACATATAACTGTCTGGTATAAAGCCTACATATAGGGACTGTCTGGTATAGCTACATATAGCCTACATATAACTGTCTGAACAAGCCTACACATATAACTGTAATGGTATATTACTACATATAACTGTCTGATATAGCCTACATATAACTGTCTGGTATAGCCTACATATAATAATCTAGACATAGCCTACATATGGCTTCAATCTGGTATAGCCTACATATAACTGTCTGGGTATAATACTACATATAACTGTCTGGCATAGCCTACATATAACTAATCTGGCATAGCCTACATATAACTGTCTGGCATAGCCTACATATAACTGTCTGG
>NW_025754897.1:0-8471 GCF_021184085.1 Oncorhynchus gorbuscha
GACCGTGTTGAAGCCTTTATTGAATTAAACAATACAAATAAACTATAAACTAAACTATATATATTACCCTCACAGTTCCAAAAGTATAAAGACATTTCAAATCTAATATTATATATATATATGTATATATATACAGTGTTGTAACGATGTGCAAATGGTTAAAGTACACAAGGAAAATATAAATAAGCATAAATATGGGTTGTGTTTACAATGGTGTTTGTTCTTCACTGGTTGCCCTTTCTGAGACAACAGGTCACAAATCTTGATGCTGTGATGGCACACTGTGGAATTTTCACCCAATAGATGTCAGAGTTTAATACATTTGGGTTTGTTTTCTAAATATTTGTGGATCAGTGTAATGTGGGGGAAATATGTGTCTCTATTCTCTATTCTCTCTCTCTCTCTCTCTCTCTCTCTCTCCTCTCTCTCTCTCTCTCTCTCTCTCTCTCTCTCTCTCTCTCTCTCTCTTTGTCTCTCCCCTCTCTCTCTGTCCCCCCCTCACTCTCTCTCTCTCTCTCTCTCTCTCTCTCTCTCTCTCTCTGTCTCTCTCTGTCTCTCATCTCTGTCTCTCTCATCTCTCATCTCTCTCTCTCATCTCTCTCTCTCTCTGTCTCTCTCATCCCTCTCTCTCTCTCTCTCTCTCTCTCTCTCTCTCTCTCTCTCTCTCTCTCTCTGTCTCTCATCTCTCTCTCTCCTCTCTCTATAGTTCTGTCTTCATTTCTGTCCCTTCTTCTCTTTTCTCCATTGTATTTTCGGTCCTCTCTGTATCCTATCTCGTTATCTCTCTCCGTGGCTGTGTAACTACCATTTAGGGTTTAAAACCATCTCCTCTGACGTGAACTGAATTATGATAGTCTTCCGTATTGGTCATTGGAGATGTTAAATAATGTTTTGTCATGGGGGGAGGACACCTTATTACCATGTAAAGCAGGATGGATGAGAGGAGTCGAGGAGGAGGACGGACATTCAATAATAATGAGAAGAGTAACCCTGTGCTCAGTTTACAAATCACACCTAGCCCTGTGTGCTAACAGCTAGCCTATACAAATCACACCTAGCCCTGTGTGCTAACAGCTAGCCTATACAAATCACATCTAGCCCTGTGTGCTAACAGCTAGCCTATACAAATCACATCTAGCCCTGTGTGCTAACAGCTAGTCTATACAAATCACACATAGCCTTGTGTGCTAACAGCTAGCCTATACAAATCACATCTAGCCTTGTTTGCTAACAGCTAGCCTATACAAATCACACATAGCCCTGTGTGCTAACACCTAGCCTATACAAATCACACATAGCCTTGTATGCTAACAGCTAGCCTATACAAATCACACCTAGCCCTGTGTGCTAACAGCTAGCCTATACAAATCACACCTAGCCCTGTGTGCTAACAGCTAGCCTATACAAATCACACCTAGCCCTGTGTGCTAACAGCCAGCCTATACAAATCACACCTAGCCCTGTGTGCTAACAGCTAGCCTATACAAATCACACCTAGCCCTGTGTGCTAACAGCTAGCCTATACAAATCACACCTAGCCCTGTGTGCTAACAGCTAGCCTATACAAATCACACCTAGCCCTGTGTGCTAACAGCTAGCCTATACAAATCACACCTAGCCCTGTGTGCTAACAGCTAGCCTATACAAATCACACCTAGCCCTGTGTGCTAACAGCTAGCCTATACAAATCACACCTAGCCCTGTGTGCTAACAGCTAGCCTATACAAATCACATCTAGCCCTGTGTGCTAACAGCTAGCCTATACAAATCACACCTAGCCCTGTGTGCTAACAGCTAGCCTATACAAATCACACCTAGCCCTGTGTGCTAACAGCTAGCCTATACAAATCACACCTAGCCCTGTGTGCTAACAGCTAGCCTATACAAATCACACCTAGCCTTGTGTGCTAACAGCTAGCCTATACAAATCACACCTAGCCCTGTGTGCTAACAGCTAGCCTATACAAATCACACCTAGCCCTGTGTGCTAACAGCTAGCCTATACAAATCACACCTAGCCTTGTGTGCTAACAGCTAGCCTATACAAATCACACATAGCCCTGTGTGCTAACAGCTAGCCTATACAAATCACACCTAGCCTTGTGTGCTAACAGCTAGCCTATACAAATCACACCTAGCCCTGTGTGCTAACAGCTAGCCTATACAAATCACACCTAGCCTTGTGTGCTAACAGCTAGCCTATACAAATCACACATAGCCCTGTGTGCTAACAGCTAGCCTATACAAATCACACATAGCCCTGTGTGCTAACAGCTAGCCTATACAAATCACACCTAGCCCTGTGTGCTAACAGCTAGCCTATACAAATCACACATAGCCCTGTGTGCTAACAGCTAGCCTATACAAATCACACATAGCCCTGTGTGCTAACAGCTAGCCTATACAAATCACACCTAGCCCTGTGTGCTAACAGCTAGCCTATACAAATCACATCGTAGCAGCATGCTAACACCTAGCCTATACAAATCACACATAGCCTTGTATGCTAACACCTAGACTATACTAATCACAACTATTATTGATGCTGGTTTATTGATGCTGGGATATTGATGCTGGGTTATTGATGCTGGGTTATTGATGCTGGGTTATTGATGCTGGATGCTGGGTTATTGATGCTGGGTTATTGATGTTGGGTTATTGATGCTGGGATATTGATGCTGGATGCTGGGTTATTGATGCTGTGTTATTGATGCTGGGTTATTGATGCTGGGTTATTGATGTTGGGTTATTGATGCTGGGTTATTGATGCTGGGTTAATGATGCTGGGTTACTGATGCTGGGTTATTGATGCTGGGTTATTGATGCTGTGTTATTGATGCTGTGTTATTGATGCTGTGTTATTGATGCTGTGTTATTGATGCTGGGTTATTGATGCTGGGTTATTGATGTTGGATGCTGGGTTATTGATGCTGGGTTAATGATGCTGGGTTATTGATGCTGTGTTATTGATGCTGGGTTAATGATGCTGTGTTACTGATGTTGGGTTATTGATGCTGGATGATGGGTTATTGATGCTGGTTTATTGATGCTGGGATATTGATGCTGGATGCTGGGTTATTGATGCTGGGTTAATGATGCTGTGTTATTGATGCTGGGTTATTGATGTTGGGTTATTGATGCTGGGTTAATGATACTGGGTAATTGATTCTGGATGCTGGGTTATTGATGCTGGGTAATTGATTCTGGATGCTGGGTTATTGATGCTGTGTTATGGATGCTGGGTTACAGATGCTGTGTTATTGGTGCTGGGTTACTGATGTTGGGTTAGTGATGCTGCGTTATTGATGCTGGGTTATTGATGCTGGTTTAATGATACTGGGTTATTGATTCTGGATGCTGGGCTATTGATGCTGGGTTATTAATGCTGGGTTATTGATGCTGGGTTAATGATACTGGGTAATTGATTCTGGATGCTGGGTTATTGATGCTGGGTTATTAATGCTGGGTTATTTATGCTTGGATATTGAGATAAATATGACCAAGCACAGTATGACGATAGACAGAATGATTAAAGACAGTACAGTATGACAATAGACAGAATGATTAAAGACAGTACAGTATGACGATAGACAGAATGATTGAAGACAGTACAGTATGACGATAGACAGAATGATTAAAGACACTACAGTATAACGATAGACAGAATGATTAAAGACAGTACAGTATGACGATAGACAGAATGATTAAAGACTAAATGACTAAAGACAGTACAGTATGACGATAGACAGAATGATTAAAGACAGTACAGTATGATAGACAGAATGATTAAAGACAGTACAGAACTTGATTAAAGACAGTACAGCTGACTGGATTAAAGACAGTACAGTATGATGACTAGACAGAATGACTTAAATGTAAATGTAAATGTAATGATTAAAGACAGTACAGTATGACGATAGACAGAATGATTAAAGACAGTACAGTATGACGATAGACAGAATGATTAAAGACAGTACAGTATGACGATAGACAGAATGATTAAAGACAGTACAGTATGACTATAGACAGAATGATTAAAGACAGTACAGTATGATTAAAGACGACAGTATGACAGAATGATTAAAGACAGTACAGTATGACGATATACAGAATGATTAAAGACAGTACAGTATGACGATAGACAGAATGATTAAAGACAGTACAGTATGACGATAGACAGAATGATTAAAGACAGTACAGTATGACTATAGACAGAATGATTAAAGACAGTACAGTATAACGATAGACAGAATGATTAAAGACAGTACAGTATGACGATAGAAAGAATGATTAAAGAAACTACAGTATGACGATAGACAGAATGATTAAAGACAGTACAGTATGACGATAGACAGAATGATTAAAGACAGTATAGTATGACAATAGACAGAATGATTAAAGACAGTACAGTATGACGCTACACAGAATGATTAAAGACAGTACAGTATGACAATAGACAGAATGATTAAAGACAGTACAGTATGACGATAGACAGAATGATTAAAGACAGTACAGTATGACGATAGACAGAATGATTAAAGACAGTACAGTATGATGATATACAGAATGATTAAAGACAGTACAGTATGATGACGATAGACAGAATGATTAAAGACAGTACAGTATGACGATAGACAGAATGATTAAAGACAGTACAGTATGACGATAGACAGAATGATTAAAGACAGTACAGTATGACGATAGACAGAATGATTAAAGACAGTACAGTATTACTATAGACAGAATGATTAAAGACAGTACAGTATGACGATAGACAGAATGATTAGATAGACAGAATGATTAAAGACAGTACAGTATGACGATAGACAGAATGATTAAAGACACTACAGTATGACAATAGACAGAATGATTAAAGACAGTACAGTATGACTATAGACAGAATGATTAAAGACAGTACAGTATGACGATAGACAGAATGATTAAGGACAGTACAGTATGACGATAGACAGAATGATTAAAGACACTACAGTATGACGATAGACAGAATGATTAAAGACAGTACAGTATGACGATAGACAGAATGATTAAAGACAGTACAGTATGATGATAGACAGAATGATTAAAGACAGTACAGTATGATGATAGACAGAATGATTAAAGACAGTACAGTATGACTATAGACAGAATGATTAAAGACAGTACAGTATAACGCTACACAGAATGATTAAAGACAGTACAGTATGACAATAGACAGAATGATTAAAGACAGTACAGTATGACGATAGACAGAATGATTAAAGACAGTACAGTATGACGATAGACAGAATGATTAAAGACAGTACAGTATGATGATATACAGAATGATTAAAGACAGTACAGTATGATGACGATAGACAGAATGATTAAAGACAGTACAGTATGACGATAGACAGAATGATTAAAGACAGTACAGTATGACGATAGACAGAATGATTAAAGACAGTACAGTATGACAATAGACAGAATCATTAAAGACAGTACAGTATGACGATATACAGAATGATTAAAGACAGTACAGTATGACGATAGACAGAATGATTAGATAGACAGACCATTTCGAGGACAGCTTTTTTCCATCTACGTAACATTGCAAAAATCAGAAACTTTCTGTCCAAAAATGATGCAGAAAAATTAATCCATGCTTTTGTCACTTCTAGGTTAGACTACTGCAATGCTCTATTTTCCGGCTACCCGGATAAAGCACTAAATAAACTTCAGTTAGTGCTAAATACGGCTGCTAGAATCCTGACTAGAACCAAAAAATTTGATCATATTACTCCAGTGCTAGCCTCTCTACACTGGCTTCCTGTCAAAGCAAGGGCTGATTTCAAGGTTTTACTGCTAACCTACAAAGCATTACATGGGCTTGCTCCTACCTACCTCTCTGATTTGGTCCTGCCGTACATACCTATACGTACGCTACGGTCACAAGACGCAGGCCTCCTAATTGTCCCTAGAATTTCTAAGCAAACAGCTGGAGGCAGGGCTTTCTCCTATAGAGCTCCATTTTTATGGAACGGTCTGCCTACCCATGTCAGAGACGCAAACTCGGTCTCAACCTTTAAGTCTTTACTGAAGACTCATCTCTTCAGTGGGTCATATGATTGAGTGTAGTCTGGCCCAGGAGTGGGAAGGTGAACGGAAAGGCTCTGGAGCAACGAACCGCCCTTGCTGTCTCTGCCTGGCCGGTTCCCCTTTTTCCACTGGGATTCTCTGCCTCTAACCCTGTTACGGGGCTGAGTCACTGGCTTGCTGGGGCTCTCTCGTGCCGTCCCTGGGGGGGGATGCGTCACCTGGGTGGGTTGATTCACTGTTGTGGTCGGCCTGTCTGGGTTCCCCCACCCCTTGGGTTGTACCGTGTCGGAGATCTTTGTGGGCTATACTCGGCCTTGTCTCAGGATGGTAAGTTGGTGGTTGAAGATTTCCCTCTAGTGGTGTGGGGGCTGTGCTTTGGCAAAGTGGGTGGGGTTATATCCTTCCTGTTTGGCCCTGTCCGGGGGTGTCCTCGGATGGGGCCACAGTGTCTCCTGACCCCTCCTGTCTCAGCCTCCAGTATTTATGCTGCAGTAGTTTATGTGTCGGGGGCTAGGGTCAGTTTGTTTATCTGGAGTACTTCTCCTGTCCTATTCGGTGTCCTGTGTAAATCTAAGTGTGCGTTCTCTAATTCTCTCCTTCTCTCTTTCTTTCTCTCTCTCGGAGGACCTGAGCCCTAGAACCATGCCCCAGGACTACCTGACATGATGACTCCTTGCTGTCCCCAGTCCACCTGGCCTTGCTGCTGCTCCAGTTTCAACTGGCCTGGGCTCTAGGACCATGTCCCAGGACTACCTGACATGAGGACTCCTTGCTGTCCCCAGTCCACCTGGCCATGCTCCTGCTCCAGTTTCAACTGTTCTGCCTTACTATTATTCAACCATGCTGGTCATTTATGAACATTTGAACATCTTGGCCACGTTCTGTTATAATCTCCACCTGGCACAGCCAGAAGAGGACTGGCCACCCCACATATGCTCTCTCTAATTCTCTCTTTCTTTCTCTCTCTCGGAGGACCTGAGCCCTAGGACCGTGCCCCAGGACTACCTGACATGATGGCTCCTTGCTGTCCCCAGTCCATCTGACTGTGCTGCTGCTCCAGTTTCAACTGTTCTGCCTTATTATTATTTGACCATGCTGGTCATTTATGAACATTTGAACATCTTGGTCATGTTCTGTTATAATCTCTACCCGGCACAGCCAGAAGAGGACTGGCCACCCCACATAGCCCGGTTCCTCTCTAGGTTTCTTCCTAGGTTTTGGCCTTTCTAGGGAGTTTTTCCTAGCCACCGTGCTTTTACACCTGCATTGTTTGCTGTTTGGGGTTTTAGGCTGGGTTTCTGTACAGCACTTTGAGATATCAGCTGATGTACGAAGGGCTATATAAATAAATTTGATTTGATTTGATTTGATTTGATTTGATTTGATTTGATTAAAGACAGTACAGTATGACGATAGACAGAATGATTAAAGACAGTACAGTATGACGATAGACAGAATGATTAAAGACAGTACAGTATGACGATAGACAGAATGATTAAAGACAGTACAGTATGACGATAGACAGAATGACTGCACCAGGTAAAGACAGTACAGTATGACGATAGACAGAATGATTAAAGACAGTACAGTATGACAATAGACAGAATGATTAAAGACAGTACAGTATTACTATAGACAGAATGATTAAAGACAGTACAGTATGACGATAGACAGAATGATTAAAGACAGTACAGTATTACTATAGACAGAATGATTAAAGACAGTACAGTATAACGATAGACAGAATGATTAAGGACAGTACAGTATGACGATAGACAGAATGATTAAAGACACTACAGTATGACGATAGACAGAATGATTAAAGACAGTACAGTATAACGATAGACAGGATGATTAAAGACAGTACAGTATGACGATAGACATGATGATTAAAGACAGTACAGTATGACGATAGACAGGATGATTAAAGACAGTACAGTATGACAATAGACAGAATGATTAAAGACAGTACAGTATAACGATAGACAGAATGATTAAAGACAGTATGATGACAATAGACAGAATGATTAAAGACAGTACAGTATTACTATAGACAGAATGATTAAAGACAGTACAGTATGACGATAGACAGAATGATTAAAGACAGTACAGTATTACTATAGACAGAATGATTAAAGACAGTACAGTATAACGATAGACAGAATGATTAAGGACAGTACAGTATGACGATAGACAGAATGATTAAAGACACTACAGTATGACGATAGACAGAATGATTAAAGACAGTACAGTATAACGATAGACAGGATGATTAAAGACAGTACAGTATGACGATAGACAGGATGATTAAAGACAGTACAGTATGACGATAGACAGGATGATTAAAGACAGTACAGTATGACGATAGACAGAATGATTAAAGACAGTACAGAATG
>NW_025754898.1:5000-8470 GCF_021184085.1 Oncorhynchus gorbuscha
GCTGAGGACAGTCTGTTCTGCCATGGCTAACCAGGTATCAGTCTCTCTGGGGTTTAATAGCAGACTGAGCTGAGGACAGTCTGTTCTGCCATGGGCCAACAGGTAACAGTCTCTCTGGGGTTTAGCAGACTGAGCTGAGGACAGTCTGTTCTGCCATGGCTAACAGGTACAGTCTCTCTGGGGTTTAGCAGACTGAGCTGAGGACAGTCTGTTCTCCATGTGCTAACAGGTAACAGTCTCTCTGGGGTTTAGCAGACTGAGCTGAGGACAGTCTGTTCTCCATGGGCTAACAGGTAACAGTCTCTCTGGGGTTTAGCAGACTGAGCTGAGGACAGTCTGTTCTCCATGGGCTAACAGGTAACAGTCTCTCTGGGGTTTAGCAGACTGAGCTGAGGACAGTCTGTTCTCCATGGGCTAACAGGTAACAGTCTCTGGGGTTTAGCAGACTGAGCTGAGGACAGTCTGTTCTCCATGGGCTAACAGGTAAGTCTCTGGGGTTTAGCAGACTGAGCTGGAGGACAGTCTGTTCTCCATGGGCTAACAGGTAAGTCTCCTCTGGGGTTTAGCAGACTGAGTTGAGGACAGTCTGTTCTCCATGGGCTAACAGGTAACAGTCTCTCTGGGGGGTTTAGCAGACTGGAGCTGAGGACAGTCGTTCTCCATGGGCTAACAGGTAAAGTCTCTCTGGGGTTTAGCAGACTGAGCTGAGGACAGTCTGTTCTCCCATACAACAGGTAAAGTCTCTGTTTAGCAGACTGACCCTCCCAGTCTGTTCTCCATGGGTAACAGGTAACAGTGACTCTGGGGGTCTTCCAATGTAGTTGAGGACAGTCTGTCTTATGGCCAACAGGTAAGTTCTGGGGTTTCAGACTGAGCTGAGACAGTCTGTTCTGTGGGCTAACAGGTAACAGTCTCGTCTGGGGTTTAGCAGACTGAGCTGAGGACAGTCTGTTCTCCATGGGCCAACAGGAGACACTCTCTGGGGTTTAGTCAGACTGAGTTGACACAGTCTGTTCTCCATGGGCTAACAGTAACAGTCTCTCTGGGGTTTAGCAGACTGAGTTGAGGGACAGTCTGTTCTCCATGGCCAACAGGACACCTGTCTGTCCCTGGAGGAGGACAGCCACGTCTCCATGGCCTAACAGGTAGATCAGTCTGTCCTCTGGAGATGATCAGTCTGAGCTGAGAGACAGTCTTTGTCCTCCATGGGGTAACAGGAGACAGTCTTCTGTCCCCCCCATCTCCTTCTGTCTGGTCGAGACATCTCCAAGATCTTCCAATGTACCATCTGTCTGTCCTTCAGAGCCTACACTACAGAGACATCTGTGTGTCCTCAGAGACATCTGTCTGTCCTCAGGAGACATCTGTCTGTCCTCAGGAGACACCTGTCTGTCCTCAGGAGACATCTGTCTGTCCCAGAGACATCTGTCTGTCCCCAGGAGACACCTGTCTGTCCCTCAGGAGACATCTGTCTGTCCTCAGGTCTGTCCTCAGGGAGACACCTGTCTGTCCTCAGGAGACATCTGTCTGTCCCTCAGGGAGACATCTGTCTGTCCCTCAGGAGACATCTGTCTGTCCTCAGGTTGTATCAGAGACATCTGTCTGTCTCAGGAGACATCTGTCTGTCCTCAGGAGACATCTGTCTGTCCCCAGGGAGACATCTGTCTGTCCTCAGAGACATCTGTCTGTCCTCAGAGACATCTCCTGTCTCCTCAGGAGACATCTGTCTGTCCCTCAGGTTGTATCAGGAGACATCTGTCTGTCCTCAGGAGATATCTGTCTGTCCTCAGGAGACACCTGTCTGTCCCTCAGGACATCAGGAGACACCTCAGGTCTGTCCATCAGGAGACATCTGTCTGTCCTCAGGTTGTATCAGGAGACATCTGTCTGTCCTCTCAGGAGACATCTGTCTGTCCTCAGGTTGTATCAGGAGACATCTGTCTGTCCAGCATGGAGACATCTGTCTGTCAATTCAGGAGACATTCGGTTCAACTCAGAGACATCTGTCTGTCTTTTCAGGAGAATGAATTTGTCCTCAGAATATGTGTCAGTTTCTGAGTGAGAATGCAGTCCTCAGGAGTTTCATCTGTTGTGGGGACAGAGACATCTGTCTGTCCCTCTGGAGCCAGGTCTGTCCTCAGGAGATATCTCTGTCCTCTGGGAGACATCTGTCTGTCCTCAGGTTAATTTTCAGGAGACATCTGTCTGTCCTTCAGGTTGTATCAGGAGACATCTGTCTGTCCTCAGGGTATCAGGAGACATCTGTCTGTCCTCAGAGAGACATTCTGTCTGTCCTCAGGAGACATCTGTCTGTCCCTCAGCCTGTCCTGTCTGTCCTCAGGTTGTATCAGGAGACATCTGTCTGTCCCTCAGGTTGTATCAGGAGACATCTGTCTGCTAAAACACAGCTTGGTGATTTCTCTTCAGACATTTAGGTTTTCTAATTCTTCGTATTATTTAATAATTTTTGGGGAAGAATGAATTTGTTATGTCAGAATATGTGTCACAGTTTGACAGATAATGCAGCCCTGTTTCTATCTCTTTGTGGGGACAGAATGAGCACAGCCTGTCCTCTCTGGGCCAGGTTTACCAGCCTGTCCTCTCTGGGCAGCCAGGTTTACCAGCCTGTCCTCTCTGGGCAGCCAGGTTTACCAGCCTGTCCTCTCTGGGCCAGGTTTCCCAGCCTGTCCTCTCTGGGCCAGGTCTACCAGCCTGTCCTCTCTGGGCCAGGTTTACCAGCCTGTCCTCTCTGGGCCAGGTTTATCAGCCTGTCCTCTCTGGGCAGCCAGGTTTATCAGCCTGTCCTCTCTGGGCAGCCAGGTTTACCAGCCTGTCCTCTCTGGGCCAGGTTTACCAGCCTGTCCTCTCTGGGCCAGGTTTACCAGCCTGTCCTCTCTGGGCCAGGTTTCCCAGCCTGTCCTCTCTGGGCCAGGTTTCCCAGCCTGTCCTCTCTGGGCCAGGTTTCCCAGCCTGTCCTCTCTGGGCAGCCAGGTTTACCAGCCTGTCCTCTCTGGGCAGCCAGGTTTACCAGCCTGTCCTCTCTGGGCAGCCAGGTTTACCAGCCTGTCCTCTCTGGGCAGCCAGGTTTACTCAGCCTGTCCAATCTGGGCCAGGTTTACCAGCCTGTCCAATCTGGGCCAGGTTTACCAGCCTGTCCTCTCTGGGCCAGGTTTACCAGCCTGTCCCTCTCTGGGCCAGGTTTACCAGCCTGTCCTCTCTGGGCCAGGTCTACCAGCCTGTCCTCTCTGGGCCAGGTTTACCAGCCTGTCCTCTCTGGGCCAGGTTTACCAGCCTGTCCTCTCTGGGCCAGGCTTACCAGCCTGTCCTCTCTGGGCACCAGGTCTACCAGCCTGTCCTTCTCTGGGCAGCCAGGTCTACCAGCCTGTCCTCTCTGGGCCAGGTCTACCAGCCTGTCCTCTCTGGGCCAGGTCTACCAGCCTGTCCTCTCTGGGCCAGGTCTACCAGACTGT
>NW_025754899.1:0-8468 GCF_021184085.1 Oncorhynchus gorbuscha
CTCTCTCTCTCTCTCTCTCTCTCTCTCTGTCTCTGTCTCTGTCTCTCTCTCTCGCTCTCTCTGTCTTTCTCTCTCTCTCTCTCTCTCTCTCTCTCTCTCTCTCTCTCTCTCTCTCTCTCTCTCTCTCTCTCTCTCTCTCTCTCTCTCTCTCTCTCTCTCTCTCTCTCTCTCTCTCTCTCTCTCTCTCTCTCTCTCTCTCTCTCTCTCTCTCTCTATCTCTATCTCTCTCTCTCTCAGGTACAGATGGTGCCAGCGCGTGGGTTGGCAGTGCCAACGAGAGCGTGAGGAGAGCAGCTGCCCCCCTTCTCCAGAAAGCCAGGCCCCTCCACAGCCCCCAGGAGGGTCCAGAGAGGAGGCAGACGACCCCCGTGGTCCCTGTAGCCCCCACCATTGCCAACATCCCTGCATCTTTTGCCACCAGCACTGCCGCCAATGGTAAGACCAGGGCCAACATTATCTTCATCTTCCTCATCATCCTCCAGCCTTCTTCTGCTTCTTCTTCTTTGTCTCCTTCTCCTCTTCTTCTTATTCACCTTCTCCTTCTTCTTATTCTCCTTCTCCTTCTCCTCCTTCTCCCTCTTCTTCTTCTTCTTCTTCTTCTTCTTCTTCTTCTTCTTCTTCTCATTCTTCTTCTTCTTCTTCTTCTTGTTCTTCTTCTTCTTCTTGTTCTTCTCTTTCTCCTTGTTCTTCTCTTTCTCCTTCTTCTCCTTCTTCTTCTTCTTCTTCTCATTCTTCTTTTTCTCATTCTTCTTCTCCTTCTTCTTCTTCTTCTCCTTCTTCTTCTCCTTCTTCTTCTTCTCTTTCTCATTCTTCTTCTCCTTCTTCTTCTTCTTCTTCTTCTTCTTCTTCTTCTTCCTTCTTCTTCTTCTTCTTCTTCTTCTTCTTCTTCTCTTTCTCCTTCTTCTTCTTCTTCTTCTTCTTCTTCTTCTTCTTCTTCTTCTTCTTCTTCTTCTTCTTCTTCTTCTTCTTCTTCTTCTTCTTCTTCTTCTTCTTCTTCTTCTTCTTCTTCTTCTTTCTTCTTCTTATCCTTCTTCTCCTTCTTCTTCTTCTTCTTCTTCTTCTTCTCCTTCTTCTTCTTCTCTTTCTTCTTCTTCTTCTTCTTTATCTTCTTCTTCTTCTTCTTCTTCTTCTCCTTTTTCTTCTTCTTTAATTTCATATTCTCCTGGTTGAAATCAGAGCCCCGTGTCATGTATATATTTCTAAATGAATAGCTTTGGTTTTTCATGTCTCTGAAGTTTTGTTGGCAATGCTCTTATCATCTTCTCTCCCATTGTGTCTTTCCTGTCCAATCACAGACCTGCCTCAGGAGAGCAAGGCCGCCCCCCGCCAGCAGGCCCCTCCCCCTTCCCACCAGGGCATCCCACCGACCAACCAACGGAGATGTCATCGTTATGCTGGGTTCCGCCCTCAGAATGCCCATCGGCCTGGCTTCACCGGCCCACCGCAGGTGAACAGACTAGTCAGCACAGGAAGAAGATAAATGGAGGAAACAAACATGGGATTTTCTATGTTGCTCTGTAGAATGATTGGTCTGTCACACTAGTTACACAGGTTGTATGCCACACTCCAACGGAGACCACAGTTTAGGATGGATTTCTTACTGTAAAGGGGATTCTTCTCTTCTACCTGTCCCTCACCCCACCCACCTCTCATACTGAAGCCCCTCATACATCAGCCCCTCATACTGCAGCCCTCATACATCAGCCCTCACCCACCCACCTCTCATACTGCAGCCCCAGACCCCACCCACCTCATACTGCAGCCCCTCAAACTGCAGCCCTCATACTGCAGCAGCCCTCATACTGCAGCCCTCATACTGCAGCCCTCATACTGCAGCCCTGCAGCCCCATACTGCCATACTGCAGCCCTCATACTGCAATACTGCAGCCCTCATACTGCAGCCCTCATACTGCAGCCCTCATACTGCAGCCCCTCATACTGCAGCCCTCGCCCTGCAGCCCTCATACTGCAGCCCTCATACTGCAGCCCCTCCATGCAGCCCTCAAACTGCAGCCCCCTCATACTGCAGCCCTCATACTGCAGCCCTCATACTGCAGCCCTCATACTGCAGCCCTCATACGCAGCCCCCTCTCATACTGCAGCCCTCATACTGCAGCCCTCATACTGCAGCCCCTCATACTGCAGCCCTCATACTGCAGCCCTCATACTGCAGCCCTCATACTGCAGCCTCATACTGCAGCCCTCATACTGCAGCCCTCATACTGCAGCCCTCATACTGCAGCCCTCATACTGCAGCCCTCATACGGCAGCCCCTCATACTGCAGCCCTCATACTGCAGCCTCATACTGCAGCCCTCATACTGCAGCCCTCATACTGCAGCCCTCATACTGCAGCCCTCATACTGCAGCCCTCATACGGCAGCCCCTCATACTGCAGCCCTCATACTGCAGCCCTCATACTGCAGCCCCTCATACTGCAGCTGGTTCAGGTTCAACCTCTCTACCGAGCCGTGGAGGCAGGAGAGAGGTTCAACCTCTCTACCGAGCCGTAGAGGCAGGAGAGAGGTTCAACCTCTCTACCGAGCCGTGGAAGCAGGAGAGAGGTTCAACCTCTTTTCCGATCTGACCCTTTCTGCAGTTTCTTGGGTTTCTCCCACCGAGCTCAGAATCGGAGTTATTTTCTTCTCCCCTCCTTTTGTTTAGAATGGATTTATACCTTCATCTCTGCCATCAAATCAGTCGGATTTGATTTCCCCTTTATTAGTGGGCAATTAAGTGAATGTGTTTTTATTGAGTTCGGAGGGCTGGCTGGCTGGCTGGCTGGCTGGCTGGCTGGCTGGCTGGTCTGGTCTGGCGTGTCTTAGCTCGCTGGAGCTGTCTGGTTGCCACCGTACAGCATCACGGTGCCTAAAAACAGTGAAATAAATAGACAATTGAAAATTTATCCTCTCCCCTTCCTCGTCCCCACTGGACCCTGCCAGACTAGAGCAGGTGCTGAGACAAAAGCCAGCCAAATAGTTCTGTTTAGCAGCATGATCGATGGGCTGTTGCAAATTTATGGAGAGAGTTTGGAAGAGGGAGTTTTTGGAAGGGGGTCTATGAATGTTAAATTAGTGTGTGTGTGTGTGTGTGTGTGTGTGTGTGTGTGTGTGTGTGTGTGTGTGTGTGTGTGTGTGTGTGTGTGTGTGTGTGTGTGTGTGTGTGTGTGTGTGTGTGTGTGTGTGTGTGTGTGTATTTGTGTGTCTCTGTGGTTTTGTGAGTTTCTGATGTTTCACGTGACGAATTGTGTGTGTATCATCCTGGCAGGGGGTAGACTTTATGAACAAACGTTCCCCAAGAGATCAGCCCTCTCTCTCCTCAATTTACATGTAGGCTTGGCCAAACGTTCCCCAAGAGATCAGCCCTCTCTCCTCAATTTACATGTAGGCTTGGCCAAACTTTCCCCAAGAGATCAGCCCTCTCTCCTCAATTTACATGTAGGCTTGGCCAAACGTTCCCCAAGAGATCAGCCCTCTCTCCTCAATTTACATGTAGGCTTGGCCAAACTTTCCCCAAGAGATCAGCCCTCTCTCCTCAATTTACATGTAGGCTTGGCCAAACTTTCCCCAAGAGATCAGCCCTCTCTCCTCAATTTACATGTAGGCTTGGCCAAACTTAACCCCAGAGACCAGCCCTCTCTCTCCTCAATTTACATGTAGGCTTGGCCAAACTTTCCCCAAGAGATCAGCCCTCTCTCCTCAATTTACATGTAGGCTTGGCCAAACTTTCCCCAAGAGATCAGCCCTCTCTCCTCAATTTACATGTAGGCTTGGCCAAACTTAACCCCAGAGACCAGCCCTCTCTCTCCTCAATTTACATGTAGGCTTGGCCAATTTACATGTAGGCTAGGCCAACCCTAACCCCAGAGACCAGCCCTCTCTCTCCTCAATTTACATGTAGGCTAGGCCAAACTTAACCCCAGAGACCAGCCCTCTCTCTCCTCAATTTAAATGTAGGCTTGGCCAAACTTAACCCCAGAGACCAGCCCTCTCTCTCCTCAATTTACATGTAGGCTTAGCCAAACTTAACCCCAGAGACCAGCCCTCTCTCGCCTCAATTTACATGTAGGCTTGGCCAAACTTAACCCCAGAGACCAGCCCTCTCTCTCCTCAATTTACATGTAGGCTTGGCCAAACTTTCCCCAAGAGATCAGCCCTCTCTCCTCAATTTACATGTAGGCTTGGCCAAACTTTCCCCAAGAGATCAGCCCTCTCTCAATTTACATGTAGGCTTGGCCAAACGTTCCCCAAGAGATCAGCCAGCCCTCTCTCTCCTCAATTTACATGTATGCTTGGCCAAACTTTCCCCAAGAGATCAGCCTCTCTCCTCAATTTACATGTAGGCTTGGCCAAACGTTCCCCAAGAGATCAGCCCCTCTCTTGGCTCCCCAAGAGATCAGCCCTCTCTCCTCAATTTACATGTAGGCTTTCCCCAAGAGCCAAACGGTTCCCCCAGAGATCAGCCCTCTCTCTCCTCAATTTACATGTAGGCTTGGCCAAACTTTCCCCAAGAGATCAGCCCTCTCTCCTCAATTTACATGTAGGCTAGGCCAAACTTAACCCCAGAGACCAGCCCTCTCTCTCCTCAATTTAAATGTGTGCTTGGCCAAACTTAACCCCAGAGATCAGCCCTCTCTCTCCTCAATTTAAATGTAGGCTTGGCCAAACATTCCCTCAGCGACCAGCCCCCTCTCTCCTCATGTAGACTTGACTAAACTCTCCCCCAGTGATCAGCCCTCTTTCTTGGCCATGAAGCCAGGCTGTGTGCTGTTGCTAGGCTACACAGGTCTCTTGTTCGTTGGTGTTTAAGTCTTTTTTCCCTGTGTGTGTGTGTGTTTGTCTTTTGTAAATATATGTGTTTTGAACTTTACCTCATCACAGCTTTACCTCATTAAATATCTAATCAAGATAAACGGTGATTTGAGCAGGAACATATTATTTCACATTTACCATTAATTTGAAAAAAACCCCTGAACAAATCTGTGTAATGTGATTTCTGACTGAAATCTCTCCCGATAACACTACTATGGATTTCAATGGAATGTCAGACTATATATGTGTTTCCAGACTCTGTGTTTCCAGACTCTATCTGTGTTTCCAGACTCTATCTGTGTTTCCAGACTCTGTTTTGTGTTTCCAGACTCTGTTTCCAGACTCTGTGTTTCCAGACTCTGTGTTTCCAGACTCTGTGTTTCCAGACTCTATCTGTGTTTCCAGACTCTATCTGTGTTTCCAGACTCTGTTTTGTGTTTCCAGACTCTGTTTCCAGACTCTGTGTTTCCAGACTCTGTGTTTCCAGACTCTGTGTTTCCAGACTCTGTTTTGTGTTTCCATTACTTTGTTTCCAGACTCTGTGTTTCCAGACTCTGTGTTTCCAGACTCTGTTTTGTGTTTCCAGACTCTATCTGTGTTTCCAGACTCTGTTTTGTGTTTCCAGACTCTATCTGTGTTTCCAGACTCTGTGTTTCCAGACTCTGTGTTTCCAGACTCTGTGTTTCCAGACTCTATCTGTGTTTCCAGACTCTATCTGTGTTTCCAGACTCTGTGTTTCCAGACTCTATCTGTGTTTCCAGACTCTGTGTTTCCAGACTCTGTGTTTCCAGGCTCTGTGTTTCCAGACTCTGTGTTTCCAGACTCTATCTGTGTTTCCAGACTCTGTGTTTCCAGACGCCATCTGTGTTTCCAGACTCTGTGTTTCCAGACTCTATCTGTGTTTCCAGACTCTGTGTTTCCAGACTCTGTGTTTCCAGACTCTGTATTTCCAGACTCTGTCTGTGTTTCCAGACTCTATCTGTGTTTCCAGACTCTGTGTTTCCAGACTCTATCTGTGTTTCCAGACTCTGTGTTTCCAGACTCTATCTGTGTTTCCAGGCTCTGTGTTTCCAGACTCTATCTGTGTTTCCAGAATCTATCTGTGTTTCCAGACTCTATCTGTGTTTCCAGACTCTGTGTTTCCAGACTCTTATCTGTGTTTCCAGACTCTGTGTTTCCAGACGCCATCTGTGTTTCCAGACTCTATCTGTGTTTCCAGACGCCATCTGTGTTTCCAGACTCTATCTGTGTTTCCAGACTCTATCTGTGTTTCCAGACTCTACTCTGTCTGTGTTTCCAGACTCTGTCTGTGTTTACAGACTCTATCTGTGTTTCCAGACTCTGTCTGTGTTTACAGACTCTGTTTGTGTGTTTAGGGCTGTGGTTTGGTGGTACTATGGGCCAAGTGGCCTTTTCATCAGTTGAAATGGAGAATTTATTTTCTGTGTTGACTGTGGCCAGTGGTGTGTGTGTGTGTGTATGTGTGTTTGTGAGTGTGTGTGTGTGTGTGTGTCTGTGTGTGACTTTGTGTGTGTGCGTGTCTACATGACTGTGTGTGACTGTGTGTGACTGTGTGTGTGACTGTGTGTGACTGTGTGTGTGTGACTGTGTGTGACTGTGTGTGTGTGACTGTGTGTGACTGTGTGTGACTGTGTGTGTGACTGTGTGTGACTGTGTGTGTGTGACTGTGTGTGACTGTGTGTGACTTTGTTCTGTGACTGTGTGACTGTGTGTGTGTGACTGTGTGTGTGTGTGTCTGTCTGTGTGTGACCTTGTGTGTGTTTGTGTCAAATTTCATCAAATCAAATCAAATTGTATTGGTCACATACACATAATTAGCATATGTTATTGTGTGTGTAGTGAAATGCTTGTGCTTCTAGTTCTAGTAATATCTAAAAAGCAATCTAACAATTCCACAACAACGACCTAATACACACAAATCTAAAGGGGTGAATGAGAATATGTACATGTAAGTATATGGATGAGAGATGACTGAGCGGCATAGGCAAGATGCAGTAGATGGTATAAAATACAGTATATACATGTGATATGAGTAATGTAAGATATGTAAACATTATTTAAAGTGGCATTGTTTAAAGTGGCATTGTTTAAAGTGACTAGTGATCCATTTATTAAAGTGTCCAGTGATTGGGTCTCAATGCAGGCAGCAGCCTCTCTGAGTTCGTGATTGCTTATTAGAAGTCTGATGTTTTTCAGTCTCTCGGTCCCAGCTTTGATGCACCTGTACTGACCTCGCCTTCTGGATGATAGCGGGGTGAACAGGCAGTGGCTCGGGTGGTTGTTGTCCTTGATGATCTTTTTGGCCTTCCTGTGACATCGGGTGGTGTAGGTGTCCTGGAGGGCAGGTAGTTTTCAGCCGGTGATGCGTTGTGTAGACCTCACCACCTTCTGGAGAGCCTTGCGGTTGTGGGCAGTGCAGTTGCCGTACCAGGCTGTGATACAGTCCGACAGGATGCTCTGTTGTAACGGTTTTGACTTGAGGTTATTATTTATAGGGGTGCCAGGTAGGTTGTGCCTACCAGAGAAAACATTAGTTTCTCCTTTTAGTTTGGGTGGGAATGAGTCCCATCTGGTCCGTCAAGTCTACACCAATACAAAGGACGTATGTAAAAGTCAGGATGGAAATAAACTTTTCATAAACCCTTAAAACATTGAAAAGAACTTCAAAAACAATTATATTCTGTTGCGTGGGTTGTATTAGCAACAACAATGATTACACACATATATAATAATATCACAATGAGTTCTGTTTCCTCCAGAAATGTCCTGTACCTCGGGCCTAAAAAGAGTCCTGCCCGGTAAAGGAGTTCAGTGAACTCAAGTGACTTTTGTCACGCGATGTTTGTCCGTTCGTTCCGTGTAGCGTAAACCCAGTATTAAACATACAATCAATATAACAATTACTTTACCACAGAACCTTAAAGCGGATCAACTCTTAATTAAGTCCTCAACTACCACTAACTACACAAATCACAGTATACATCACATCCAAACAAATGAAATACCGTATACAAAAAGGTGGTAGTCAGTCGGTCAGTCAGATAACGGTTTTGACTTGGGGAGTTATTATTAATAGGGGTGCCAGCAGGTAGGTTGTGCTACCAGAAAACATTAGTTTCTCCTTTTTAGTTTGAGTGGAATGAGTCCCATCTGGTCCGTCGGGTCTACACCAATACAAAGGACGCATGTAAAAGTCAGGATGGAAATAAACTTTTCATAAACCCTTAAAACATTGAAAAGAACTTCAAAAACAATTATATTCTGTTGCGTGGGTTGTATTAGCAACAACAATGATTACACACATATATATGTCTAATGAGTTCTGTTCCTCAGGAAATGTCCTGTACCTCGGGCCTAAAGAGAGTCCTGCCCATTAAGGGAGTTCAGTGAACTCAAGTGACTTTTGTCACGCGATGTTTGTCCGTTAGGTTAGTGGCATCAAACCCAGTATTAAACATCACAATCAATATAACAATTACTTTACCACAGAACCTTAAAGCGGATCAACTCTTAATTAAGTCCTCAACTACCACTAACTACAAATCACAGTATACATCACATGACAAATGGAAATACCGTATGCAAAAGGTGGTGATCAGTCGGTCAGTCAGACAATCCAATCCGCCAATAGATCTCC